>NC_134397.1:245053120-245353120 GCF_050003625.1 Haematobia irritans | reverse complement strand
TATTTCTATAGAAAATTTTGTCAAAATTTGATTTCTATAGAAAATTTTGTCAAAATTTGATTTCTATAGAAAATGTTGACATATTTTATTTCTATAGAACATTTCTGTAAAAATTTTATTTCTATAGAAAATTTTGTCAAACTTTTATTTTTATAGAAAATTTTTACAAAATTTTATGTCTACAGAAAATTGTGTCAAAATTTTTTGTTGCTATAGAAAATTTTGGAAAGTTTTTATTTCTATAGAACATTTCTGTCAGAATTTTATTTCTATAGAAAATTTTGTCAAAATTTTATCTCTATAGAAAATTGTGTCAAAATTTTATTTCTTTAGAAAATTTTGTCAAAATTTTCTGTCTATTAAAAATTTTGTCAAAATTTTATTTATACAGAATACTTTCAAACTTTTATTTTTATAGAATATTTTGTCAAAATTTTATTTCTGTAGAACATTTTGTCAAAATTTTATTTCTATAGAAAATTTTGTCAAAATTTTATTTCTATAGAAAATTTTGTCAAAATTTTATTTCTATAGAAAATTTTGTCAAAATTTTATTTCTATAGAAAATTTTGTCAAAATTTTATTTCTATAGAAAATTTTGTCAAAACTTTATTTCTATAGAACATATTTGTCAAAATGTTATTTCTTTAGAACATTTTTATAAAAATGTTATTTCTTTAGAACATTTTTATAAAAATTTTATTTCTGTAGAAAATTTAGTGAAACTTTTATTTTTATAGTAAAATTTGTGAAACTTTTATTTCTATAGAACATTTTTGTGAAATTTTTATTTCTATAGAAAAATTTGTCAAAATGTTATTTCTTTAGAAAAGTTTGTCAAAATTTTAATTCTATAGAACATTTTTGTCAAAATTTGATTTGTAAAAATTTTATTTCTATAAAAAATTTTGTCAAAATTTTATTTCTATTGAAAATTTTGTTAAAATTTTATTTTTATCTTAGCTGGAGAGGAATAACTTGCAAAATCTACTAAAAAATCAAGAATTCTACCAATCTACCAAACAGTAAAAAATCTATCATTGTTGGTAGCATTGTACCAACTGTGGCAACCGTGATAGCAATACATTTCTTCTGGGTAGCGGAAATTTCCGCTAGAGGTCCAACGTATTTCTTATGCGAGTAAAATGTCTAGCGGAATTTGCGTTAGCAAATATATAGCAATACATTTCAGCTGGAAGTGTACATCGGCTTTATGTCCTGTATGAATTCCTAGCGGAATTTTCTTTCAAAACGGTTTTGTCATGTATTTCTCATGGAAGCATGTGGGATACCAAATTGCAGTATGTCCAACAGATTCTGGAAAAATTTCTTCTACACTCGGCGTTTCCAGATACATGTGGTTATAGGTATTAATTATAGGTATTAATGCCGTCTATCTAGTTCCGTTGTCAGTTTTGTGTATGAAGTCCATTTCTGGCCTTAGCGCTAGAAATCCTCTCCTGACCACTTGTGTGTCCATTAGATTCTGAAAAATTTTGTTCTACACTTGACGTTTTCCAGATACATGTGGTATACCAAATTATAGGTATTAATGCTCTCTATCAACATCCGCCTCATATTAATTCATGTCACTATTTTCACATAGATTTCCAACAATGAAATATCAGCTAGCTCGTTGAAGATTTCAACAAAATCTCTTTCAAAATCCACTATATTGCCATGTAAAGGGTGATTTGTTAAGAGCTTGATAACTTTTTTTTTTTAAAAAACGCATAAAATTTGCAAAATCTCATCGGTTCTTTATTTGAAACGTTAGATTGGTCCATGACATTTACTTTTTGAAGATAATTTCATTTAAATGTTGACCGCGGCTGCGTCTTAGGTGGTCCATTCGGAAAGTCCAATTTTGGGCAACTTTTTCGAGCATTTCGGCCGGAATAGCCCGAATTTCTTCGGAAATGTTGTCTTCCAAAGCTGGAATAGTTGCTGGCTTATTTCTGTAGACTTTAGACTTGACGTAGCCCCACAAAAAATAGTCTAAAGGCGTCAAATCGCATGATCTTGGTGGCCAACTTACCGGTCCATTTCTTGAGATGAATTGTTCTCCGAAGTTTTCCCTCAAAATGGCCATAGAATCGCGAGCTGTGTGGCATGTAGCGCCATCTTGTTGAAACCACATGTCAACCAAGTTCAGTTCTTCCATTTTTGGCAACAAAAAGTTTGTTAGCATCGAACGATAGCGATCGCCATTCACCGTAACGTTGCGTCCAACAGCATCTTTGAAAAAATACGGTCCAATGATTCCACCAGCGTACAAACCACACCAAACAGTGCATTTTTCGGGATGCATGGGCAGTTCTTGAACGGCTTCTGGTTGCTCTTCACTCCAAATGCGGCAATTTTGCTTATTTACGTAGCCATTCAACCAGAAATGAACCGAACACTGATTTTGGTAATAAAATTCAATGATGAAATGAACCGAACACTGATTTTGGTAATAAAATTCAATGATTTGCAAGCGTTGCTCGTTAGTAAGTCTATTCATGATGAAATGTCAAAGCATACTGAGCATCTTTCTCTTTGACACCATGTCTGAAATACCACGTGATCTGTCACATACTAATGCATGAAAATCCTAACCTCAAAAGAATCACCCTTTACAACTGTGGTTTTAGTACTTTGCTCTTTGCAAACTTGAGGTAATTTTTATTGTTGATGTATGTGTGTATGCGTCGGCACATACGACTTTGTTTGTGTTTTCACTTATTTGACCAAAAACAATTGTTTGCTCTAATCTAACATATGTGTCTGATAGGCTTTGAAAGACTATGAGAATTCACAGCAATAGCGCCATCTGTAATTCGAAACTTGCGTAAATTCTTTGCACCTCTTGCGGAAATATCTGTTACCCCATAATAAAGGTCTGCACTAGCATATTTGAATTTTCAAATCAAACACAATAAACGTTAGGAAGACAGGAAATTGGCTACTGAGGAGATTAAACCATTTACGGTGTTAGTTTCATACTTTTCGTTTATCGAACCAAACGCGTATACGACAAGTATTGACATAGCATTAAAATGCAAATAAAGAGAAATTAAGTGCACGAAATAAATTTCCATAAAGGGGAAAATGTACTTTTTTGTTGTTGTCTAAAATTTAACATTGTTTCGTTAAGAAAATTAAGTTTTCCATTTAAAAAATAAAAATGAAAAACAAAAAAAAAAATACAAATATGTATGGAACTAACGTGGTAAATGCAACATTTGGTATGACTCAAGCCAATTTCCTATCTTCGTAAAGTTTATTGTCTTTGGGTTTGTTTAGCGAAGCGCTGATGTTCTGCATGTTCTATAAAAATCCAAGCCATTTAAAATCGCTTTCAAGCATACTTGTGCAGACCTTTACCCCATAAGAAATGTATTGATATCAGGGATGGAAAATACAATTTTTAAGAAAGTACAAAACAAAAGGTATTTTTTGAGAGAAAAAGTACTTTTCACTAAATTTCAACAAAAATTCGTTGGAAGATTATTAGATTAGAGCTCCTTTAGACTGAATTTTAAAGAATATAAAATCTAGTTTGTCAACTCCTCAATTTTAAATATTTTTTTAGTTTTATATCCGCTTACAAAGACTACCGTATTGTAATCACGGTTGTTACCGTTGTACTTCATAAATTTTCTGTAGTTAAATAAAAATAAAATTTTGACAAAATTTTTTATAGAAATAAAATTTTGACAAAATTTTTTATAGAAATAAAATTTTGACAAAATTTTCTATAGAAATAAAATTTTGACAAAATTTTCTATAGAAATAAAATTTTGACAAAAATTTCTATAAAAAATAAAAAATTGACAAAATTTTCTAACGAAATTAAATTTTGGCCAAGTTTTCTATAAAACTAAAATTTTGACATAATTTTCTATAGAAATAATTTTCGACAAAAATAAAATTTTAACAAAATTTTCTAAAAAAATAAAATTTTTTCTAAAAATAAAATTTTGACAAAATTTTCTTCCGAAATAAAATTTTGAGAGAATTGTTTTTTAGATATAAAATGTTGACAAAATTTTCTATAATATTACAATATTGGCAAAATTTTCTGTAGAAATAAAATTTTGACAAAATTTTATATGAAAAATAAAAATTTGTCAAAATTTTCTACCGAAATAAAATTTTGACACAGTTTTCTATAAAAATAAAATTTTGACATTTTGACTATAGAATAGAAATAAAATTTTGACAAAATTTTCGATAAAAATAAAATTTTTTATAGAAATAAAATTTTGACAATATTTTCTATAGAAATAACATTTTGACAAAATTTTCTAAAAAAATTAAATTTTCTATACAAATAAAATTTTGACAAAATTTTCTATAGAATAAAATTTTAACAAAATTTTCTACCGAAATAAAATTTTAACAAAGTTTTCCTCCAAAATAAAATTTTGACCAAAAATTTTTTTAAATATAAAATTGTGACAAAATTTTCTATAGAAATAAAATTTTGACAAAATTTTCTCTAGAAATAAATTTTTGACAAAATTTTGTAGAGATATTAAATTTTGACAAAATTTTCTATACAAATAAAATTTTTACAAAATTTTCTATAGAAATAAAATTTTGACAAAATTGTTTTTTTAGATATAAAATTTTGGCACAGTTTTCTATAAAAATAAAATTTTGATATAATTTTCTGTGGAAAAACATTTTGACAGAATGTTCGATAAAAATAAAATTTTGACAAATTTTTTATAGAAATAAAATTTTGACAAAATTTTCTATAGAAATAAAATTTTGACAGAATTTTCTAAAAACATAAAATTTTGACAACATTTTCTATAGAACTAAAACTTTGACAAAATTTTCTATAGA
The DNA here is from genome assembly GCF_050003625.1 of Haematobia irritans. Classification (NCBI taxonomy): domain Eukaryota; kingdom Metazoa; phylum Arthropoda; class Insecta; order Diptera; family Muscidae; genus Haematobia; species Haematobia irritans. Next base: position 245,348,281 of record NC_134397.1, on the reverse strand, counting down.
AATAAAATTTTGACAAAATTTTCTACCGAAATAAAATTTTGACAGTATTTGGTGTTTAGATATAAACTTTTGACAACATTTTCTATAGAAATAAAATTTTGGCAACATTTTCTCTAGAAATAAATTTTTGACAAAATTGTCTGTAGAAATAAATTTTTGACAAAATTTTCTACAGAAATAAAATTTTGGCAAACTTTTCTCTAGAAATAAAGTTTTGACAAAATTTTCTATAGATATACAATTTTGACAAAATTTTCTATAGAATTAAAATTGTTATAAAATTTTCTATAAAAAATTAAATTTTGACAAAATTTTCTATAGAAATAAAATTTTCTATAGAAAAGAAAAAAAGTTTTGGCAAAATTATTTACACAGACTATAGAAATGAAATTGTTATAAAATTTTCTATAAAAATTAAATTTTGACAAAATTTTCTATAAAAAATTGACAAAATTGTTTTTGTAGATATAAAATTTTGACAAAAGTTTCTATAAAAATAAAATTTTGGCAAACTTTTCTATAGAAATAAAATTTTGACAAAATTTTATATAAAAAATAAATATTTGGCAACATTTTTTACCGAAATAAAATTTTGACACAGTTTTCTATAAAAATAAAATTTTGACATTTTGACTATAGAATAGAAATAAAATTTTGACAAAATTTTCGATAAAAATAAAATTTTGACAAATTTTTTTATAGAAATAACATTTTGACAAAATTTTCTATAGAAATAAAATTTTGACAGAATTTTCTAAAAAAATAAAATTTTCTATGCAAATAAAGTTTTGGCAAAAATTTCTATAGAAATAAAATTTTAACAAAATTTTCTACCGAAATAAACTTTTAACAAAATTTTCTTCCGAAATAAAATTTTGACAAAATTGTTTTTTTAGATATAAAATTGTGACAAAATTTTCGATACAAATAAAATTTTGACAACATAAATTTTTTACAAAATTTTCTCTAGAAATAAATTTTTTACAAAATTTTGTATAGATATTAAATTTTGACAAAATTTTCTATAGAAATACAATTTTGGCACAGTTTTCTATAAAAATAAAATTTTGATATAATTTTCTATAGAAAAAAATGTTGTCAAAATTTTATTTTTATCGAACATTCTGATAAAAATAAAATTTTGACAAAATTTTTTATAGAAATAAAATTTTGACAAAATTTTCTATAGAAATAAAATTTTGTATAGAAATAAAATTTTGACAATTTTTTTTTTATAGAAATAAAATGTTGACAAAATTTTCTATACAAATAAAATTTTGACAGAATTTTCTGAAAAAAATAAAATATTGACAACATTTTTTATAGAAATAAAATTTTAACAAATTTGTTTTTTTAGATATAAAATTTTGACAAAAATTTTTTTGGAAATAAAATTTTGGCACAGTTTTCTATAAAGGTGGGTATTAATTCGAGTTTAGCCGTTAAAATCGTAATTTTTTCACGTTTACTTTTCTTTAATAATTCATTTTAAGGAATACAAAATTTGTGAAAATTTGCAACAAATATGTATAATTTTATGTTTTTTTTACTGATTTAGTTTTCACTTTAGTGAAATTTAGTGGCTAAACTCGAACTTAATACTCACCTTCAAAATAAAATTTTGACATAATTTTGTACCGAAATAAAATGTTGACAGTATTGTTTGTTTAGATATAAAATTTTCTATAGAAATAAAATTTTGGTAAAATTTTCTCTAGAAATAAATTTTTGACAAAATTTTCTATAGAAATAAAATTTTGACAAAATTTTGTACCGAAATAAAATGTTGACAGTATTGTTTGTTTAGATATAAAATTTTCTATAGAAATAAAATTTTGGTAAAATTTTCTCTAGAAATAAATTTTTGAAAAAATTTTCTATAGAAATAAAAGTTTGACAAAATTTTCTACCGAAATAAAATTTTTACATTATTGTTTGTTTAGATATAAAATTTTGACAAAAACTTTCTATAAAATAAAATTTTGACAAAAATTTCTACCGAAATAAAATTTTGACAAAATTGTTTTTTTTTTTAGGTATAAAAGTTTGACAAAATTTTCTACCGAAATAATTTTTTAACACAATTTACTATAGATATAACATTTTGACAAAATTTTCTATAGAAATAAAATTGTGGGATTGATTGTGTTTTTGACTATGGGTTTTAAAAAATCAAGATTTTCTTCCCGCATAAACTTGTCTGCCAAATTTGTAAAAGACTATTTGTAAATAAGTTTTTTAAAGACATTGTCAAAATATTAAAATATTTTGTCAAAATTATTGTACCATAAATCCGATATTCGGTCAAAAATGTCTACACAAAAGGTACTAAATCGTACGTGGGGCTACTACGGTACTGAAAAAGTATTGAAAAAAGTACTTTAGTACTGCAATTTCCATCCCTGATTAATAGATGTATTTTCTATCGAAAATTCAATGGACCGCAAGGAAACTGTGTTATCGGCAGTAAATATTTTTGGTTTTTGAAAGAGAGCAACAGAAAACATGGAGAGTAAGTTAATCATGTAGTACTTATAGAAATAAAAATTTTATTCTCTGTTGTAACTAGAAGACCTGAAGATAATATTGATGATGTCAAATATGTTTACGTACCTCTTCTGTTGCAACGCCTCCGTTTTCAAAACATTTGAGGGCTCGCTTTATGGCCAATTTTATTTCAAACTCTAACGGAAGATGTACAAAGTTACCCAATGAGTATGTATAGTAGATCTAAGAGTAAACAAAAAAATATTAAAATTATAAATAATTACCTTATTTATGCCATTTACTAATTCACCTTAAGCTTATCTACTTGGACTTCTTCGTCGAATTTTAATTTGCTAGCATTTTCACCAGCCATGATATGCAATAGAAGTGGCATATCCTTAGCAAATCGTGTTATCGGACCCATTTGTAGGAAATAGGAGAAATCCTCTTCGTCGTGGCTATATGGAAAATGACCACGCGGCGATACTAAACCACCAGTGGGCTTGTGGCCAAATACCCCGCAAAACAAAGCTGGTAAACGTATCGAGCCACTTATATCGGAAGCTAAACCAAAGGGGGTGGCTCCAGCACCATTTAATGATCCCTAAAATAAAGGCGCACAAAAATAGTTCAACAATTATTACACAGTAGAAATCGATAACGACGTATTTACCTCACCGCTTGATGAACCACCAGATGATCGTCTTAAATCATAGGGATTTAAACATTTCCCCGATACACGAGTATCGCCATCGAATGCTAAACAATATTCTGGATTTGCTGAAACCAGCAAGGGTATGGCACCAGCAGATTTCATAAGTTCCAAAACATCCCCATTTTTTGGACATTTTTCATTTTTCCTGGCAACGCTTCCTATGCAATAGGACATTCCTGTAAAGGTAAACCATTTTGAACATTTCAGAAAAATTTCCAATAAAATTTGGGGACTTTTTGTTTTGGATCAAGAGTAAATGAGTCCACGTCTTTTCTGTGTGATGCTGTTAACTCCTGATATGCACCTCGATAGAAAATGTATAATGATAATACAGTACCATACACCCGGATGTCATGTCATGCAAACAGTTTTACCGTATGTTTTTAATGTAGAAAAGGTCGATAACGACATCAAACGATATTAGTTTCTTTGAAATTATGTATCTGATTTCGACAAGCATGTTTATGTTTGGTGGGAAAACAACGAATGTACGAAAATGTTCTTCTGCTTTAGCTACAGCCATTGAAATGTATTTCCATCTTTAGTTCAAAATTTTTCAGATATACTTGGATTGAAGAACATTTCATTAGGCTGGGGAAAGTTTGTTGATTTTTTTTAGGTTTTTACGCAAAAATAAAATGCTGAAGAAATTTTCTATAAAAAAACTATAGGCAAATAAAAAAAAAAAAAAAAATATCTACAAAAATCTCCATAGAAATAAAATCAAATTTCGAATTTTTGAAATATACTTGGATTGAAGAACATTTCATTAGGCTGGGGAAAGTTTGTTAAAAATTTTTAAAAATAAACTAAAATATTAGTTTTTATTTTTTTATGCAAAAAGTAAATGATTAAGAAATTTTCTATAAAAAAAACTATCGACAAATTAAAAAAAAAAATATCTACAAATATTTCTATAGAAATAAAATCATATTTCGAAGAAATTTCACAAAAACCAAATAACAATAAAATTACTATAAAACTAAAATTTGAACAAAATTTTCTATAAAAATAAAATTTAAAAGAAATTGAAATGAACATCGACAAAATTTTCTATAGAAAGAAAAATTTGACAATTTTTGTTTATAAAATTTTGACCTAATGTTCTATTAAAAAAATATAAAAAATAAAATAAATAAAAAAATTTCGTTAAATCCAAATACGAGTATTCTATAAAAAATTCTCTATAAAATAAAATTACGACCAAATTGTCTAAAAAATAAATTTCTATAGTAATAATTTTTTTTTCAAATTTGGTTAAATTTTCGACAAAATTTCTAAAACAAATGTTGAAGAAATTTTCACATTATTGTCATATTAACCACGCTGTAGTTGATTCCAATAATTTTCAAGAAGCACTCAGAGAAGGAATATGATCAACTCAAATGTGTTTCAGTAGCAAAATGTTATGTCATGTAAAGAAAATTTCATTAAAACAAAAAATTTTTAAATAAAATAATTTTTCATTTTATTTTTTTTTATGCAAAAAAAAAGGAAACAAAATTTATAAAAAAAATTTCTATAAAATAAAATGTCGACAAACAAAAATAAAATTTTGATCAAAGAAGAATTTTCCACAAGCAAAGAATAACAACGAATTGTCCACAAAAATAAAATGTTCACTAAAGTTTTCATAAAACTAAAATGTTTATCAAATATATAATAAATTTATTATTTAATGATATATTTTGTACCGAATTTTCTATACAAATAAAATTTTGAGGAATTTTTTAGAAAAATAAATGTCGAAAAAAAATCCATTTAAATAAAAATTTCGCAAAAATTGTCTTTAATAAAATATTGACATAATTTTCTACCAGAGTAAAATGTTGACCATTTTTTTCAAATCAAATTACTAGAACATTTTCTATAAAATAAAATTACAACAAAGTAACATCTTTTATAAAAAAATCTAATAAATTATATAATAAAATAACATTTTTAGGAAATTTTTTATAAAATAAAATTGCAACAAAATTTCTATAACGTCCAAAACTAAAATTAGGCTTTTGAAACATTTTTGTGGTGATAATATTAATTATACCATCAATTTTTTTATACCCTGTTTTGTTTCTACAAAAATAAAATTTTGAGTAATTTTTTAAAAAAATTAACATTGAAAAAAAAATTCTATTCAATTAAAAATTTGACAAAAAATTTTCTATAATAATAAAATATTGACATAATTTTCTATCAAAATAAAATTTTAGCCATTTAAAAAAAAAAAAAAAACAATTTAAAAAAAAAAAAAACAAATATATACGGCCGTAAGTTCGGCCAGGCCGAATCTTATGTACCCTCCACCATGGATTGCGTAGAAACTTCTACGAAAAACTGTCATCCACAATCGGATTACTTGGGTTGTGGTATCTTAAAACTTCTTAACATCGTTTTCTAAATTGTGAGTTAGTCCATATGTGGAAGAGAGTCAGAATTGAAATATGGGGGTCGCTTATATGGGGGCTATATACAATTATGAACTTGATATGTACCCATATGGACCTAGTTAGGCATGGTTGTTAACGACCACATACTAGCAAAATGTACCAAATTTCAACTCACTCGGATGAAATTTGCTCCTCCAAGAGGCTCCAAAACCAAATCTCGGGATCGGTTTATATGGGGGCTATATATGATTATGGACTGATATGGACCACTTTTGGCATGGCTGATAAATATCATATACTACCACCACGTACCAAATTTCAACCAGATCGGATGAATTTTGCTACTCCAAAAGGCACCGGAGGTCAAAGTTGGGAATCGGTTTATATGGGGGCTATATATAATTATGGACCGATATGGACCATTTTTTGCATGGTCATTAGAGACCATATACTAATACCATGTACCAAACTTTAGCCGGATGGGATGAAATTTGCTTCACTTAGAGGCTCCGGAAGCCAAATCGGCGGGTCGGTTTATATGGGGGCTATATAATTGGACCGATGTGGACCAATTTTTGCATGGTTGTTAGAGATCATATGCTGACACCATGTTCCAAATTTCAGCCGGATCGGATGAAATTTGTTTCTCTTATGGGGGCTATACGTAAAAGCGGACCGATATGGCCCATTTGCAATACCATCTGACCTACATCAATAACAACTACTTGTGCCAAGTTTCAAGTCGATAGCTTGTTTCGTTAGGAAGTTAGCGTGATTTCAACAGACGGACGGACGGACATGCTCAGATCGACTAAGAATTCACCACGACGCAGAATATATATACTTTATGGGGTCTTAGAGCAATATTTCGATGTGTTCAAACGGAATGACAAAGTTAATATACCGCCATCCTATGGTGGAGGGTATAAAAATCAATTAAATTAGATAAAAAAGTCAAATTTGTAGGAAATTTTCTGTAAAATAAAATTTTCTTGAATGTCAAAAAATAACATAAAATCTGTCGGTCTGGTGTTAGTATATGGCCGCTAACAACCATACTAAAATTGGTCCGTATCGGTCCATAGTTATATATAGCCGATCTCCAATCACACAAAAAGTGGTCCATATTGGTTCATAATCATGGTGGCCACTCGAGCTAAAAATAATGTACCAAAATTTTATTTCTATAGAAAATTGTTTCAAAATTTTATTTCTATAGAAAATTGTTTCAAAATTTTAGTTCTATAGAAAATTTTGTTAAAATTTAATCGGTTCATAATCATGATTGCCACTCGTGCCAAAAATAATCTACCAAAATTTTATTTTTATAGAAAATGTTGTCAAAATTTTATTTATATAGAAAATTTTGTCAAAATTTGATTTATATAGAAAATTTTGTTAAAATTTTATTTCTATAGAAAATATTGTTAAAATTTTATTTCTGTAGAAAATTTTGTCAAATTGTTATTTCTAAAGAAAATGTTGTCCAAATTTTATTTCTATAAACAAATTTTTGAAAATTTTATTACAATTTTATTTCTGTAGAAAATTTTGTCTAAATTTTATGTCTATAGAAAATTTTGTGAAACTGAATTATATACGTATTTGATCAATCTTTTTTGATTTAATATATGGACTTACATACAATTTAGAAGACGGTGTAAGGAGGTTTTAACCTTGCCATCGGCAAGCGTTACCGCAACTGAAGTAATTCGATTGTGGATGGCAGTGTTTAGAAGAAGTTTCTACGCAATCCCTGGTGGAGGGTAAATAAGCTTCGGCCTGGCCGAACTTACGGCCGTATATACTTTTTTTTTAGAAATTTTTGTTTTTATAAAAGAAAATAATCAAAATTTTATTCTGATAGAAAATTATGTCAATATTTTTTTATGACAAAATTTGTCTAATTTTTTTTTTTATAGGAATTTTTTTTTGATGTTACTTTTGGGCATTCTAGAAATTTAGTTGTAATTTTTTGTTATACAAACTTTCCTAAAAAATTTAAATGTTATACAATTATGACAATATTTTATTATGACAGTTTTTGTAAAATTTTTATTTCTACACCCTCAAAAAAACTCTCTCTCTCTCTCTCTCTCTATATATATATATATATATATATATATATATATATATATATATATATATATATATATATATATATATATATATATATATATATATATATATATATATATATATATATATATATATATATATATATATATATATATATATATATATATATATATATATATATATAAAATTCAAATTATGTTTGTTTATTTGTTTGTTTGTTTATTTGTATGTTCCGGGTTGGCGCGAAAACGGCTGAACCGATTTACTTTAAACTTTCAGAGATCGTGGGGGGTACTCATGTGCTGAAAATAGGGTACCTCATTTTTTGACATATGGTCGCGGAGAGGAACCTCCCCTTTGTCCGACTTTTTGAAAATTAAACCAAACTTAACCGATTTGCACGAAGTTTTCAGGGATAGTAAGGGGTGATCCCTAGACAAAGATTCGCAATTTTTTTTTTCGAAATTTGATCGGGAGGGGGTACCTCCCCTTAAGCGGCTTTTTGTTTGTTTGTATGGTCCGAGTTGGCTACGAAACGGCTGAACCGATTTACTTGAAACTGTCAGAGATCGTAGGGGGCGTTCATGTGGTGAAAATAGGGTACCTCATTTTTTGACACCTGGTCGCGGAGGAGGACCTCCCCTTCGTCGGACTTTTTGAAAATTGGACCAAAGTTGACCGATTTGCTTGAAATTTTCATTGAAGATTGGGGTTAGCATCTAGACAAAGATCCGCTACTTTATATTTCGATATTTGGGGCGGAGGGGGACCTCCCCTTTGTTCGACATTTTTTAAAGTACAGTGAAAAAACTAAAATTCTCTAAATTATCTGAGATTTACAGAGAACATGCGGTGAGGTTATTTAATTAATATCGGATACCTGATGATTTCATATGTCGACGGGGAGAGGGACCTCCCCTTGCCCTACTTTTTGAAACTTGGAACAAAATTATGCGATTTGCTTGAAATTTTCATTGAATGTTGGGGTTGGCATCTAGACAAAAATCCTCTACATTACTTTTCGATATTTGCTCGGAGGGGGGGGGGGTGGGTTGGGATCAACCCCTTTGCCCGACTTTTTTTTAAAGTACAGTGAAAACAAAACTAAATTCCCCCGACTGAAATTTTACAGAAAAAATGGGCGAGGTTATGAAATTTATATCAGGTTTCTGATTTTTTAATAAAAACAAAGGGGCATAGGGAGACATCGGCTTCTCTTAAGTACAGAGAAACAATTAAACTTTACCGAGTTACTTGAAATTTACAGAGGAGTGGGGAGAGGTTACGATATTAATAGTTGATACCCGACTTTGTGATATTTGGACGGAAGAGAGGCCGCCCCTTTAGGCTTATAATTCCGATATCAGGTCGGTGTGGAGTGAAGGTGGGGAGAGGGTTCCCTTTTGTCCGTTTTTTTTTTCTTAAATTGAAAGTAGAAGGTTGTCCATAAATGGGAACTCGGTACATAATTTTATGATTTTTGCACTGGCTTCTGCCAGACTTCTTTTTAGTAACGAACTTAAATTTACATGAAATTGGCAGCCAACATAGAGGGTTAATGTGCTAAACTTTTTTACTACTTTTGCTTTTTCCGATTTATTGGATGGGAAACAGTAATTCTTTGTATGTTATTATAATATAGTGCTTAATTTTGAGGAGAAGGATAACTTTCAAACAAACCACACTTAAAATTCTCAAGAAATATAGAAGATTGTCCAACTACTTGAATACAGAACATTATTTAAAAAATTTGGAGGAAAGGGTACACCCTCTCCCAGACATTTATTAAGACGAACCGTTGTACATATGAATATCCTCTGTATTTTCGAATTTGTTTTCAGCACGAAGGATATGGTTGACTAAGTTAACGCAAATTGTTCCTACAAATATGCTTCGGAATGCGCAGCGAAGCGGGCCGGGTTACGCTAGAATATATATATATATATAGACATAAAATTTTGACAAAATTTTCTACAGGAATAAAATTTTAACAAAATTTTCTATAGAAATAAAATTTTAACAAAATTTTCTATAGAAATAAAATTTTGACAAAATTTTCTATATAAATAAAATTTTGACAACATTTTCTATAAAAATAAAATTTTGGTAGATTATTTTTGGCACGAGTGGCAAACTTGATTATGAACCGATTAAATTTTAACAAAATTTTCTATAGAAATACAAATTTGAAACTATTTTCTATAGAAATAAAATTTTAAAACAATTTTCTATAGATATAAAATTTTGGTAGATTATTTTTGGATCGAGTGGCAACCATGATTATGAACCAATATGGACCACTTTTTGTGTGATTGGAGATCGGCTATATATAACTATGGAACGATACGGACCAATTTTGGTATGGTTGTTAGCGCCCATATACTAACACCACGTTCCAAATTTGAACCGGATCGGATGAATTTGCTTCTCTTAAAGCATCCGCAAACCAAATCTGGAGAACGGTTTATATGGGGTCTATATATAATTATGGACCGATGTGGACCAATTTTTGCATAGTTATTAGAGGCCACATATGAACATCATATACCAAATTTCAGCCGGATCGAATGAAATTTGCTTCTCTTTGAGGCTCCGCAAGCCAAATCTGGGGATCGGTTTATATGTAATTATGGACCGATGTGAACCAATTTTTGCATGGTTGTTAGAGACCATATACCAACACCATGTATCAAATTTCAGCAAGATCGGATGAAATTTACTTCTGTTTTAGGCTTCGCAAGCCAAATCTAGGGATCGGTTTATATGGGGGCTATATATAATTATGGACCGATGTAGGCCAATTTTGGCATGGTTGTTAGAGACCATCTACCAACACCATGTACCAAATTTCAGCCGGCTCGGATGAAATATGCTTCTGTTAGAGGCTCCACAAGCCAAATCTGAGGGTCCCTTTATATGGGGGCTATACGTAAAAGTGGACCGATATGGCCCATTTGCAATACCATCCGACCTACATCAATAACAACTTCTTGTGCCAAGTTTCAAGTCGATAGCTTGTTTCGTTCGGATGTTAGCGTGATTTCAACAGACGGACGGACGGACGTGCTTAGATCGACTCAGAATTTCACCACGACCCAGAATATATATAATTTGTATGATACCATATCACATCCGTCAAATGTGTTGGGGGCTATACATAAAGGTTTATCCCAAATACATACATTTAAATATCACTCGATCTGGACAGAATTTGATAGACTTCTACAAAATCTATTGACTCAAAATTTAAGTCGGCTAATGCACTAGGGTGGAACACAATGTTAGTAAAAAATATGGGAAACGTTTAAATCTGAAGCAATTTTAAGGAAACTTCGAAAAAGTTTATTTATGATTTATCGCTCGATATACATGTATTAGAAGTTTAGGAAAATTAGAGTCATTTTTACAACTTTTCGACTAAGCAGTGGCGATTTTACAAGGAAAATGTTGGTATTTTGACCATTTTTGTCGAAATCAGAAAAACATATATATGGGAGCTATATCTAAATCTGAACCGATTTCAACCAAATTTGGCACGCATAGCAATAATTCTAATTCTACTTCCTGTGCAAAATTTCAACTAAATCGGAGTTAAAAATTGGCCTCCGTGGTCATATGAGTGTAAATCGGGCGAAAACTATATATGGAGATATATCTAAATCTGAACCGATTTCAACCAAATTTGGCACGCATAGCTACAATGTTTAACCTACTCCCTGTGCAAAATTTCAACCAAATTGGGGTAAAACTCTGGCTTCTGGGACCGTATTAGTCCATATCGGGCGAAAGATATATATGGGAGTTATATCTAAATCTGAACCTATTTCAATAAAATTTGGCACACTTGACTATAGTACTAATTGTTCTTCTTGTGCAAAATTTTAAGTAAATTAGGGTAAAACTCTGGCTTCTGGGTCCATATAAGTCCATATCGGGCGAAATATATATATGGGAGCTATATCTAAATCTGAACCGATTTCTTCCAAAATCAATAGGGATCTATTCTGAGCCAAAACACATACTTGTGCCAAATTTGAAGTCGATTGGACTAAAACTGACAGACGGACATCGCTATATCGACTCAAGAGCCCACCCTGAGCATTTTTGCCAAAGACACCATGTGTCTATCTCGTCTCCTTCTGGGTGTTGCAAACATATGCACTAACTTATAATACCCTGTTCCACAGTGTGGAGCAGGGTATAACAATTCAATTAAATTGTATAATAAAATAAAATTTTTAGGAAATTTTGTGTAAAATAAAAATACAACAAAATTTCTAGAACGTCCAAAAATAACATCGAAAAAATTTTTTATACACGGACGAAAAAGACTGTTTTTCATGTGCTTGGGTGTAAAAATTATATGTTTGGAACTCAAATTTTTTAACACAATATTTTAATGTGCAAGCATACAATGTTCATAAACTCGCATAACATGTTTGGGATAAATATGTTAATATGTTAGAACATATTATGTTTGGGACATAAAATGATTGTAAATATAATATGCTTGGATGCAAACATATATTAATTTGGTAATAGCCTATATACATATATGTGTTTAGAAAGAGATACCTAGAGAGTATGCTGCAAGTAAAAAAAAATGGAAGTAACCAATTGACGCCTTAAAAATTTATATACACAAAGAAAATCTCATTAAAATATTTTTCTACCAGTGTATGCCTAAGGTGAAACATAATATGTTTGAACAATAACAATATTTTGTTTGGACTAATTCTGAAAATATATATACTCGAAGCAAAATGTGTTTGGGGTATATGTTACAGAAGCGATTTTTTTGAGGGTGTAGAAATAAAAATTCAACAAAAACTGTTATGATAAAATATTGACATAATTATATAATAATTAAAATTTTTAGGAAATTTTCTATAAAATAAAATTACAATACAATTTCTAGAATGTCCAAAAGTACTCGTAACATCAAAAAAAAAATTCTATAGAAATAAAAAATCGACAAAATCTGTCATAAAAAAATATTGACATAATTTTCTATTAAAATAAAATGTTGATCATTTTCTTTTATAAAAACCAAATTGTGTATATATATATGAAAAAACAAATAAATAAATAAAATATTTAGGAAATTTTTTATAAAATAAAATTAAAACAAATTTTCTAAAACGTCCAAAAACAAAATTAGGCACTTGAAACATTTTTGTGGTTATTATATTCCTTACCCAGCAAAAAAGCGTCGCCAAAAAAGTAGGGAAAATGTTCTTTTTGGATCCTGAATTGGTGCAAAATTGGCGCAGAAGCGATGTATTCAACATGGGCTTGTCATAGGACGGATGTCCACCATTTCAACAGCCGTTGCACTGAATTTGCATCACTTCTTAAGGCGTTATGCGAATTTAGTGTTTTGGATGTGAATTAAGAAATTTTGCGATATTTTGACAAATAAATAAATTTTAATTTTTTTTATGATTTTTAATGCATTCTAACGTTTGTCTGAAATGTTTGACATCAAGTATTTTCAAAAACTCGCAAGTTTTCGAGAATGGATTTAACATTTTTTTTAGCAAAATTTAAGTAATTTGTATCATTTTATAAATTCTTGGTCTGTTTTTAACCAATTTGAAACAAAAAATTTAAATTTGCCATTAAAAATATGAAAAAAGCGAGTTTTAAAAAATTAAAATAGAGAACTTCTTTGGGCGAACATTTCTGGAAGTGTTTTTAAAGTTGTGCCTTTAGAAGAACTTTCACATTTTTTTGCTGGGTATATCATCAATTTTTTATACCATTTTTCTTAGAATCTTATTCGTCCACCGGAAGGTTTCAATTAAAGTTTATAAAATCATGATTATAACTTACCTTGGACACCACATGCCTCCTTGACCGTGAATGGTATTCCCAATAGGGGATACCGATTGAATAATAACAACATTTGATATTCATCCTTCGCTTTTGAAATTAAATTATCGGCATGCTGTGACTCTTTCAAAGCCTCCTCAAAACGATCTTCGACTACGGCATTAAGACTATGATTAACATCTTTGATACGTTCAATGTATGCCTTTACAATTTCCTCGGAAGTCAACTAATTAAAAAAATATATATTTCGATGTCATAACAACACTTTATAAAATTTTATTATCAACATGAATTATTCAATTTTTTTTTGTTGCTTTCCAGAAAATATTTCAAAAAAAAAAAAAAAAAAACTCTATTACGTATTCACAATTTGTCCGTCCATTACCTTTCTTTCTCTTAGATCTGTTAGCAAATCTGTTACGGATTTCAAAAGCAATGGATTTTCTATAGGCGGATATGTAGGTCGCCGACGCGGTATTATTAAATTTAATATTTCATTAACAACAAATGCGATCGCATTGATAACCAAACTCAGAATTCTCAAAGTTGCGCTCATCTTCGAAATAATTCGTAGTTGGACTTTGCTATGTTTCTATTTCAAGTTTCAAATTCACACTGACTGAGTTGTCAAAGTAATTAATTAAATGTACCGTGAGCTTCAATGCAATAGAAAATATTTACTTCAGGTTTAGTTGCTGCTGCTGTTGTTGTTGTTGTTGCTACCGCTACTGCTGTTGATGTTGTTGTTATTCTAAATCGGTAAATAATACAAATGAATGCACCTATAAGTCGAGCTAAGTTTGCCCTTTGCATAGTAGGAAAGTACACGCAAAAAAAAAAAGAACTAATGAACAAAATTTTTGAAAATAAAGTTAAAAAAATAAACTTCTATGAAAATATAATTTTGACAAATAAAATATACGTAATTTTGTGTAACAATATATTGTCGACTATATAAAAATACATTTTGAACTAAATATTAAATAAAAATAAAAGGAATTTCCTACAAAAATAAAATTATAAAGAAAATAAAATTATAATAAAAATAAAATTAAAAGAACTAATAAACGAAAATTTTTGAAAATAAAGATAAAAAATAAATTTCTATGAAAATATAATTTTGATATATATAATTTTTACGTATATTTTATACGTAATTTTGTGTAACAATATATTGTCGACTATATAAAAATACATTTTGATCTAAATATTAAATAAAAATAAAATGTGGAAGAAATTTCCCACAAAAATAAAATTATAAAGAAAATAAAATTATAATCAAAAATAAAATTAAAAGAACTAATGAAACAAAATTTTTGAAAATAAAGATACAAAATAAATTTCTATGAAAACATAATTTTGATATATATAATTTTTACGTATATTTTATACGTAATTTTGTGTAACAATATATTGTCGACTATATAAAAATACATTTTGATCTAAATATTAAATAAAAATAAAATGTGGAAGGAATTTCCCACAAAAATAAAATTATAAAGAAAATAAAATTATAATCAAAAATAAAATTAAAAGAACTAATGAACAAAATTTTTGAAAATAATGGTAAAAAATAAACTTCTATGAAAATATAATTTTGATATATATAATTTTTACGTATATTTTATACGTAATTTTGTGTAACAATATATTGTCGACTATATAAAAATACATTTTGAACTAAATATTAAATAAAAAAAAAATAAAATGTGGAAGGAATTTCCTACAAATATAAAATTATAAAGAAAATAAAATTATAATAAAAATAAAATTAAAAGAACTAATGAACGAAAATTTTTGAAAATAAAGGTAAAAAATAAACTTCTATGAAAATATAATTTTGATATATATATATAATTTTTAACAATATATTGCCGACTATATAAAAATACATTTTGAACTAAATATTAAATAAAAATAAAATGTGGAAGGAATTTCCTACAAAAATAAAATTATAAAGAAAATAAAATTATAATCAAAAATAAAATTAAAAGAACTAATGAACGAAAATTTTTTTGAAAATAAAGGTAAAAAATAAACTTCTATGAAAATATAAATAAAAATACATTTTGAACTAAATATTAAATAAAAATAAAATGTGAAAGGAATTTCCTACAAAAATAAAATTATAAAGAAAATAAAATTATAATAAAAATAAAATTAAATGAACTAATGAACGAAAATTTTTGAAAATAATGGTAAAAAATAAACTTCTATGAAAATATAAATTTGACAAATAAAATATACGTAATTTTGTGTAACAATATATTGTCGACTATATAAAAATACATTTTGAACTAAATATTAAATAAAAATAAAATATGGAAGGAATTTCCTACAAAAATAAAATTATAAAGAAGATGCCGAGCGATCGACCAACCGTTTTTATAAACATTAAAATATCTACAAAAATTTCTATAGAAACACTATTTTGGCCAGATTTCGACGAAAATTTCAAGAAAATTAAATTTCTTTGAAATTAAAAAAAAAAATAATATTAATATTAATAACAACGAATTTTTCGTTAAAACCCCAATTTTAACGTATTTTCTACAAGAAACAAAAATTTACTAAATTTTCAAAAAAAAAAAGATACAACTTCGAGAAAATTGTGTACAAAAATAAAATTTCGACAACAATTTTCTATAAAAATAAAATATTAATCAATTTGCATTAAAATATCTACAAAATTTTCTATTGATCAATTTGTATACAAGTAAAATATTTACTAAATTTCCGGCCATTAAAATATTTACAAAATTTTCCATAGAAATACAATTTTGACGAAATTTTTAATAAAAATAAAATATGTTCGAAATTTTCTAAAAATTCAATTTCGAAGTATTTTCTACAAAAATAAAAAACCTACGAAATTCTATAAAAATAAAATTTTTATCAAATTTTATATACACATAAAAAGTTTAGCAAATTGTGATCAAAATAAAATTTTTACCACATTTACAAAAACATGAAACATCGAAAAAATTGTTTATAAAAATAAAATTTCGACAACAAAATTTCCGGCCATTAAAATATCTACACAAAATTTTTTATGGAAATAAAATTTGCGAAATTTTCAATAAAAATAAATTTTGTTCGAAATTTGCTACAAATCCAATTTCGACGTATTTTCTACAAAAATAAAATACCGACGAAATTATATACAAATAAGATGTTTACCAAATTTCCGATAAAAATGTTTACCAAGTTTTATATACAAATAATAAAATGTATATATAAAAAAATATAAAGTAAAACAGAAGAATTCCGACAACAATTTTCTATAAAAGTAAAATATTGACCAATTTTTCTATAAAAATAAATTTTCCAAATTTGTTCTCTACAAAAAAAAATTTGGAGAAATATTCTATAAAAATAAAATTTTGGATAAATGTTCTATAAAAATAAAATGTTGGCGAAATTTTAGTAAAAAGACAATTTTGATTTTCTAGAATATTTTCATTTTGCACTGTAGTCAAATTACGCATGTTATCAGTTGTAGACAGAATGAAAGTCCAAAAACCGCAAACGTCACTTATCCCAAGTCAAATCTAATAAAAAAATGAGGTAATAGTCCACACGATATATGCATTAAATTTAGCTAAAGTAAATGTGTTTGTAAGTTTCAAATGATTTTGATTCCACGAGATTGTAATATCGATAGTTTGAGATTGGTATGAGAGGGGGAATGTGATAGTACATAGACTTAAAGTATTATATCAAATTGCAATATTAATTTCTTAATATAAGCCATACGATTAGAAGAATAACTTATTAAAAATAAAATGTCATCTTACTAAAGGCACCTGACGGAAGCAGATCAGACTTATCGAACACGAGATCACCGTTGCCACTCAAGCCAAAAATAATCTACCAAAATTTGTAGAAAATTCTACAAAAAAAAAATAATATAGACAATTTTGTCAAAATTGTATTTCGTTGTTGTTGTTTTTGATTTCAGCTTAAAATTCAAAATAGAGGAAGCACGCTCAAATAAACCCAGCCAACTGCACTCAAATTGATGATTTGACGGTGGCAACGGAAAAGAGAAATGTTTGTACAAAGATTTATTTAGGCAAAGGCCAACTATCATAAACCTTTTTTCGGAGGGTTTAGTGAACTACCCGAATTTATTCTGATAATTGGTTGATAGTTATGCTGCAAGAAACGTGCGTCCACCCAACCATCTTGCAGTCTATAGGGCTTTGCCAAAATAAATTTGACAAACATTTTTTCCTCTGTTGGTTAAGCTACTCTTGTAGTTTAATCAACGCAATGGTTTTAAAGTTGATTGAAGTACAAACCAACAATAAAAAACAAAAACAAAAAAAAAAAATTTCTATAGAAAATTATGTCAAAATTTTATTTTTATAGAAAATTTTGTCAAAATTTTATTTTTATAGAAAATTTTGTCAAAATTTTATTTTTATAGAAAATTTTGTCAAAATTTTATTTTTATAGAAAATTTTGTTAAAATTTTATTTCTTTAGAAAATCTTGTCAAAAAAATTTTTTTTAGAAAATTTTGTCAAAATTTTATTTTTATAGAAAATTTTGTCAAAATCTTATTTTTATAGAAAATTTTGTCAAAATTTTATTTTTATAGAAAATTTTGTCAAAATTTTATTTTTATAGAAAATTTTGTTAAAATTTTATTTCTTTAGAAAATTTTGTTAAAATTTTATTTCTTTAGAAAATCTTGTCAAAAAAATTTTTTTTTAGAAAATTTTGTCAAAATTTTATTTTTATAGAAAATTTTGTCAAAATCTTATTTTTATAGAAAATTTTGTCAAAATTTTATTTTTATAGAAAATTTTGTTAAAATTTTATTTCTTTAGAAAATTTTGTTAAAATTTTATTTCTTTAGAAAATCTTGTCAAAAATTTTGTTTTAGAAAATGTTGTCAAAATTTTATTTTTGTAGAAAATTTTGTCAAAATTTTATTTCTGTAGAAAATTTGTCAACATTTTATTTCTACAGAAATTTTTTCCAAAATTTTACTTCTATAGAAAATTTTTCCAAAATTTTACTTCTACAGAAAATTTTGTCAAAATTTCTATTTCTACAGAAAATTTTGTGAAAATTTTTATTTCTATAGAAAATTTTGTGAAAATTTTTATTTCTATAGAAAATTTTGTGAAAATTTTTATTTCTATAGAAAATTTTGTCAAAATTTTATTTCTGTAGAAAATTTTGTCAAAATTTTATTTATACAGAAAATTTTGTCAAAATTTCTATTTCTACAGAAAATTTTTCCAAAATTTTACTTCTATAGAAAATTTTGTCAAAATTTTATTTCTACAGAAAATTTTGTCAAAATTTCTATTTCTACAGAAAATTTTGTCAAAATTTCTATTTCTACAGAAAATTTTGTCAAAATTTTTATACCCTGCGCCATACTGTGGAACAGGGTATTATAAGTTAGTGCATATGTTTGTAACACCCAGAAGGAGACGAGATAAACACATGGTGTCTTTGGCAATAATGCTCAGGGTAAGTCCCTGAGCCGATATAACCATGTCCGTCTGTCCGTCTGCCCGTCCGTCTGTCCGTCTGTCTGTGAACACATTTTTGTGATCAAAGTCTAGGTCGCAATTTAAGTCAAATCGCCTTCAAATTTGGCACATGTTCCTAATTTTGGTCAGAATAGAACTCTATTGATTTTGGAAGAAATCGGTTCAGATTTAGATATAGCTCCCATATATATCTTTCGCCCGATATGCACTAATATGGACCCAGCAGCCAGAGTTTTATACCGATTTGCTTGAAATTGTGTACAAATATAACACTTAGTCGTATAGTCAAGTGTACAAAATTTCATTGAAATCGGTTCAGATTTAGATACAGCTCCCATATATATCTTTCGCCCGATATGGACTTATATGGCCCCAGAAGTCAGATTTTTGGCCGAATTTGGTTGAAATTTTGCACTAGGAGTACAATTAGTAGTATAGTCAAGTGTGCCAAATTTGATTGGAATCGGTTCAGATTTAGATATAGCTCCCATATATATCTTTCGCCCGATATGCACTTATATGGACCCAGAAGCCAGAGTTTTATCCCGATTAGCTTGAAATTTTGCACAAGGAGTACAATTGGTAGTATAGTTATGTGTGCCAGATTTGATTGAAATCGGTTCAAATTTATATATAGCTTCCATATATATTTTTCGCCCGATATGGACTTATATGGCCCCAGAAGCCAGAGTTTTGGCCCAATTTGGTTGAAATTTTGCACTAGGAGTACAATTAGTAATATAATCATGTGTGCCAAATTTGATTGAAATCGGTTCAGATTTAGATAAAGCTCCCATATATATGTTTTTCTGATTTCGACAAAAATGGTCAAAATACCAACATTCTCCTTGTAAAATCGCCACTGCTTAGTCGAAAAGTTGTAAAAATGACTCTAATTTTCCTAAACTTCTAATACATATATATCGAGCGATAAATCATAAATAAACTTTTGCGAAGTTTCCTTAAAATTGCTTCAGATTTAATATTTCTCAAATTTTTTTTTGTGTTTTTTTACTAAAATTGTGTTCCACCCTAGTGCATTAGCCAACTTAATGTTTGAGTCTATAGATTTTGTAAAAGTCTATCAAATTCTGTCCAAATCGAGTGATTTGATGGATGTGATATGGTATCGAAAATTTAGATCTACAAAATGGTGCAGGGTATAATATAGTCGGCCCCGCCCGACTTTAGACTTTCCTTACTTGTTATTTCTATAGAAAATTTTGTCAAAATTTTATTTCTATAGAAAATTTTGTCAAAATTTTATTTCCATAGAAAATTTTTTCAAAATTTTATTTCTGTAGAAAACTTTGTAAAAATTTTATTTCTGTAGAAAATTTTGTAAAAAATTTATTTTCTGTAGAAAATTTATGTAAAAAATTTATTTTCAGTAGAAAATTTTGTCAAAATTTTATTTCTGTAGAAAATTTTGTCAAAATTGTTTTTATATAGAAAATTTTCTCAAAATGTAATTTCTATAGAAAATTTTGACAAAATTTTATTTCTATAGAACATTTTTGTAAAAATTTTATTTCTGTAGAAAATTTTGTAAAAATTTTATTTCGTAGAGAAGTTTGTCAAAATGTTATTTCTACAGAAAATTTTGTCAAAAATTTTAATTCTGTAGAAAATTTTGTCAAAATTTTATTTCTACAGAAAATTTTGTCAAAATTTTATTTCTGTAGAAATTTTTGTCAAAATTTTATTTCTATAGAAAATTTTCTGGAAACTTCATTTCTATAGAAAATTTTGTCAATTTTTTTTTTACAGGAAATTTTGTCAAAATTTTATTTCATAAAAAATTTTGTCAAAACTTTATTTCTATAGAAATCTTTGTCAAAAATTTATTTCTATAGAAAATTTTGTCGAAATTTTATTTCTATAGAAAATTTTGTAAAAAATTTAATTTCTACAGAAAATTTTGTCAAAATTTTATTCTGTTGAAAATTTTGTCAAAATTTTATTTCTACAGAAAATTTTGTAACAAATTTATTTTCTGTAGAAAATTTTTGTAAAAAATTTATTTTCTATAGAAAATTTTGTCAAAATTTTATTTCTACAGAAAATTTTGTCAAAATTTTATTTCTATTGCAAATGTTGTCAAAATTTTATTTCTGTAGAAATTTTTGTCAAAGTTTTATTTCTATAGAAAATTTTCTGGAAACTTCATTTCTATAGAAAATTTTGTCAATTTTTTTTTACAGGAAATTTTGTCAAAATTTTATTTCATAAAAAATTTTGTCAAAACTTTATTTCTATAGAAATCTTTGTCAAAAATTTATTTCTATAGAAAATTTTGTCAAAATTTTATTTCTATTGCAAATGTTGTCAAAATTTTATTTCTGTAGAAATTTTTGTCAAAATTTTATTTCTATAGAAAATTTTCTGGAAACTTCATTTCTATAGAAAATTTTGTCAATTTTTTTTTACAGGAAATTTTGTCAAAATTTTATTTCATAAAAAATTTTGTCAAAACTTTATTTCTATAGAAATCTTTGTCAAAAATTTATTTCTATAGAAAATTTTGTCGAAATTTTATTTCTATAGAAAATTTTGTAAAAAATTTAATTTCTACAGAAAATTTTGTCAAAATTTTATTCTGTTGAAAATTTTGTCAAAATTTTATTTCTGTAGAAAATTTTGTAACAAATTTATTTTCTGTAGAAAATTTTTGTAAAAAATTTATTTTCTATAGAAAATTTTGTCAAAATTTTATTTCTATAGATAATTTTGTAAGGTTGTTTTCTATAGAAAATTTTATTTTTATAGATAATTTTGTAAAAATTTTTTTCTATAGAAAATTTTGTAAAAAAGTTAATTTCTACAGAAAATTTTGTCAAAATTTTATTTTTATAGAAAATTTTGTCAAAATTTTATTTCTGTAGAAAATTTTGTCAAAATTGTTTTTTATAGAAATTTTATTTCTGTAGAAAATTTTGTAAAAATGTTATTTCGTAGAAAAGTTTGTCAAAATGTTATTTCTACAGAAACTTTTGTCAAAAATTTTAATTCTGTAGAAAATTTTGTCAAAATTTTATTTCTATAGAAAATTTTGTCAAAATTTTATTTCTATTGCAAAGTTTGTCAAAATTTTATTTCTGTAGAAATTTTTGTCAAAATTTTATTTCTATAGAAAATTTTCTGGAAACTTCATTTCTATAGAAAATTTTGTCAAATTTTTTTTTTACAGAAAATTTTGTCAAAATTTTATTTCTGTAGAAAACTTTGTAAAAATTTTATTTCTGTAGAAAATTTTGTAAAAAAAAAATATTTTCTGTAGAAAATTTTGCAAAAAATTTATTTTCTGTAGAAAATTTTGTCAAAATTTTATTTCTATAAATAATTTTGTAAGGTTTTTTTCTATAGAAAAATTTTATTTTTATAGATAATTTTGTAAAAATTTTTTTCTATAGAAAATTTTGTAAAAAAGTTAATTTCTACAGAAAATTTTGTCAAAATTTTATTTTTATAGAAAATTTTGTCAAAATTTTATTTCTGTAGAAAATTTTGTCAAAATTGTTTTTATATAGAAATTTTTCTCAAAATGTAATTTCTATAGAAAATTTTGACAAAATTTTATTTCTATAGAATATTTTTGTAAAAATTTTATTTCTATAGAACATTTTTGTAAAAATGTTATTTCGTAGAAAAGTTTGTCAAAATGTTATTTCTACAGAAAATTTTGTCAAAAATTTTAATTCTGTAGAAAATGTTGTCAAAATTTTATTTCTACAGAAAATTTTGTCAAAATTTTATTTCTATTGCAAATTTTGTCAAAATTTTATTTCTGTAGAAATTTTTGTCAAAATTTTATTTCTGTAGAAAATTTTGTCAAAATTTTATTTCTACTGAAAATTTTGTCAAAATTTTATTTCTATAGAAAATTTTGTCAAAATTTTATTTCTATAGAAAATTTTGTCAAAATTTTATTTCTACAGAAAATTTTGTCAAAATTTTATTTCTATAGCAAATTTTGTCAAAATTTTATTTCTATAGAAAATTTTGTCAAAATTTTATTTCTACAGAAAATTTTGTCAAAATTTTATTACTATAGAAAATTTTGTCAAAATTTTATTTCTACAGAAAATTTTGTCAAAATTTTATTTCTATAGAAAATTTTTTCAAAATTTTATTTCTGTAGAAAATTTTGTAAAAAATTTAATTTCTACAGAAAATTTTGTCAAAATTTTATTTCTATAGAAAATTTTGTCAACATTTTATTTCTGTAGAAAATGTTGTCAAAAATTTTAATTCTGTAATTTTTGTAAAATTTGTGAAATGCCTTTTTTTGGAGAGGAATATTTTGCAAAATCTATCAAAACATCGAATATTCAACCAATTTACCAAACCAAACCGTAGAATTCTACCAACTGTAGCAACCGTGAGATACATATATAACGCCATAACATATGTTGCCTAAAGTTTAATCTACGATCCAACATGATACCAAGATCAAGAAAACAATCTACTATTTCAAGTTCATGGCTATTAACCCTCTAATGCCCCAATTTTTTTGCCAGCTGATTAAATTTTCAATGTTAACGACACGAAAGCAAGAAAAGTAAACAAGAAAAATTTATACGGTAAAAGTCAGTATATGCTGCAAAGCCTCTTGAACAGTTTCAACTAAGTTTTCTTTTTATTTTATTCATTTTTGTTGTCTTAAGGTGTGTTTTACTAAAAGCTTCCTTATAAAATGAAGCCCGCCTAAGGGCGGCCTTGGGCATTAGAGGGTTAAGTTTGTATGAAATTGGGAAGTGTTTGATTCTGTAAAAAGACACTAATTTACATTTCTTAATATTTAGCTGCATTAAATTCACATCACACCAGAAAGAGAAGCTGTCAAGATCATGTTGCAACAAAACGTGCTCAATGGGATCAGAGAACGATCTTAAGATTTTCACGTCGTCAGCATACATTAAAACAAAAGAATGTTTGATAACATTTGGTAAATCATTTATAAAAAGGTTAAAAAGAATGGGGCCCAAATGGCCACCCTGCGGAACCCCTGACTTAACTGAAATCTTCTTAAATAGAGTTCACCAAATTTAACCTGTTGTACACGCCCAGATAAGTAAGATCTAATCGAATTTAATAACAAAGGACAGAAGCCAAATTTATCATATAATCATATATTTTAACTACACCTGAGATTTAATTTTGTATCGGGAATTTCTAATGCAACCAATGATAAGTAATCAATGAATAAATTACCATAAATAAATAAAAAAATAAACAAATGCTTATAAATTATTTTTAAACCGGCAGGTCGTTTTTAGTATCATCAATTCAAGCAAATATCCACCTATTGAATGTGAAAGGGGAAATAACGCGTCATTCCGAAAGCCCATCATCATCGGACAACACGAACAGATATTCGTGTTGTTTTACGAATACTCACCGCTAGAGCCAATTTTTTTATCTTACCGTTATTTATTTAATATTTAAAGCCAAGTATTTGTAGATTTGAATTTACTTTATTGTTGTTGCTATTATTATTATTATTATTATTATTGTTATGACTATTGTTATTGTTGCTGATGTATTTGTTGTTATTGTAATTACTATTAAATACTAAATAGATTTGCTTGTTGGAATGTTGGTTGGTATTGGATAAATAATTTCGATTACTAACTTTTGTTATTTTTGGATTTAGGAATTGCCTTCTGAATGTTTTGAAAATTCTGCACAATGGGATAAATGGAGTTTTTTTTTAATGTTAATATTTTAATAAAATTTATAAATTATTTTAGGTTGTTAAAATCGACAAATAAAAATCATTGAAAATGCTTTTTTGTAAAAACGCTAAAATTTAAGAATGCTCTAGGGATTAATTAATGCTTTACTTTCGTTCATTAATTTTACTTTAAAAGAAGCAATTTCATATAAATATTAATAAAATTGAATTATCGGTTGAAATACACACAAAAATTTTTTTTCTGATTCAATCACGAAATTAATTGATCCAATTCACGCACAGAAAAAAAATTTTACGGAAATTTTTCCTACTAAAAGCTTAAGTGAGTTTTAAAAAATATTCAACTAAAAAATTTTATTGATTCAACAAATTTTTTAATTGAAAAAAAAATCAATCACACAAATTAATAGTATCAATTAACTTTTTAATTGACTGTCAATTAATTTTTTAATTGAAACTACACAGAAAAAAATTTCACGAACATTTTTCCAATTAAAATCTTAATTGAGTTTTAAACAAGTATATACGGCAGTAAGTTCGGCCAGGCCGAAGCTTATGTACCCTCCACCATGGATTGCGTAGAAACTTCTACTGAAGACTGTCATCCACAATCGAATTACTAGGGATACGGTAACACTTGCCGATGGCAAGGTATCTTAATACTTCCTAACACCGTAATATATACCACATAGTCCATACGTGGTATATATTAAACTATAAAAGGCCGATTAAATACGTATATAATTAAGTTTAAAGTTTCTATAGAAATAAAATTTTGACAAAATAAAATTTTCACAACATTTTCTATAGAAGTAAAATTTGAAAAAATTTTCTATAGAAATAAAATTTGGAAAAAATTTTCCATAGAAATAAAATTTGGAAAAAATTTTGTATAGAAATAAAATTTGGAAAAAAATTTCTATAGAAATAAAATTTTGACAAAATTTTCTATAGAAATAAAATTTTGACAAAATTTTCTATAGAAATAACATTTTGACAATGTTTTCTATAAAAATAAAATTTACTAACTAACACCACGTACCAAATTTCAATCGGATCGGATGACTTTTGCTCCTCTAAGAGGCTCCGGAGGTCCAATCTGGGGATCGGTTTATGTGGGGGCTATATATAATTATGGACCGATGTGGACCAATTTGTGCATGGTTGGTAGAGACCATATACTAACACCATGTACCAAATTTCAGCCGGATCGGATGAAATTTGCTTCTCTAAGAGGCTCCGGAGGTCAAATCTGGGGATCGATTTATATGGGGGCTATATATAATTATGGGCCGATGTTGACCAATTTTTGCATGGTCATTAGAGAACATATACCAACACCATGTACCAAATTTCAATCGGATCGGATGACTTTTGCTACTCTAAGAGGCTCCGGAGGTCAAATCTGGGGATCGGTTTATATGGGGGTTATATGTAATTATGGACCGATATGGACCAATTTCTGCATGGTTGTTAGAGACCATATACTAACACCATGTACCAAATTTCAGCCGGATCGGATGAAATTTGGTTCTCTTAGAGGCTCCGCAAGCCAAATCGGGGGATCGGTTCATATGGGGGCTGTATGTAATTATGGACCGATATGGACCAATTTTTGCATGGTTGTTAGAGACCATATACTAACACCATGTACCAAATTTCAGCCGGATCGGATGAAATTTGCTTCTCTAAGAGGCTCCGGAGGTCATATCTGGGGATCGGTTTATATGGGGGCTATATGTAATTATGGACCGATATGGACCAATTTTTGCATGGTTGTTAGAGACCATATACTAACACC
The DNA here is from genome assembly GCF_050003625.1 of Haematobia irritans. NCBI lineage: Eukaryota > Metazoa > Arthropoda > Insecta > Diptera > Muscidae > Haematobia > Haematobia irritans. The sequence continues at coordinate 245,321,764 of NC_134397.1, read as the reverse complement.
ATGTACCAAATTTCAGCCGGATAGGATGAAATTGGCTTCTCTTGGAGCAATCGCAAGCCAAATTTGGGGGTCCTTTTATATGGGGTCTATACGTAAAAGTGGACCGAAATGGCCCATTTGCAATACCATCCGACCTACATCAATAACAACTACTTGTGCCAAGTTTCAAGTCGATAGCTTGTTTCGTTCAGAAGTTTGCGTGATTTCAACAGACGGACGGACGGACAGGCTCAGATCGACTCTGAATTTCACCACGACCCAGAATATATATATACTTTATGGGGTCTTAGAGCAATATTTCGATGTGTTACAAACGGAATGACAAAGTTAATATACCCCCATCCTATGGTGGAGGGTATAAAAATATTCAATTAAAAATTTAATTGAATCAACAAATTTTTCAATTGAAATAAAAATCAATCACACAAATTAATAGTATCAATTAATTTTTTAATTGACTGCCAATTAGTTTTTTAATTGATTCTATCATTTCTGTGATTGAAGACATTTCAATTAAAAAATTAATTGGATCAATTAATTTCGCGATTGATTCAGAAAAAAATTTTTTTGTGTGTATCATTTCTGTGATTGAAGACATTTCAATTAAAAAAATTAATTGGATCAATTAATTTCGTGATTGATTCAGATTTTTTTTGTGTGCGAAAATGATAGTATTAATCACATTTTTAATTGGACATTAAAAAACTATTTGATTTGATTTGATTTCATTAGCATTTTTCAATTAATTTTTTAATTGATTGTATTAAATTTATTAAATTTTAATGGATGTTGATTGCCAAACTAAAATACTTTTTTTTATTAAAAACGTAACTATTTTCAATTACTTTCTTATTTGACTAAATGTTTTTAGCTTGATTAAAAAATTTAATGTTTAAAATAATTTTGTAGTTAAAAATTAAAATAAAAATTGCTTCACTTTTCACAAATTAACTTAGTCTTAATTGAAATGTCTTCCATTACGAAAATGATAGTAAAAAACATAGTTTTTCAAAAATCAAACATAAACATTAATAGCAGCAATTAATTTTTTTAATTGGATTAATTTATTTTTTTTTTTAATTGACTTTCAATTAATTTTGCACGCAAAAAATTTGTTTTTGATTCAATCACTAAATTAATTGATCCAATTAATTTTTTAATTGAAATATCTTCAATCACAAAAATGATAGTATCGATCACAGTTTTAATTGGGCATAGAAAAAATTCTTGATCAAAAAATTAATTAATTTTTTTCAGCAAATTTCAATTAATTTTTTAATTGATGTTGATTGCAAAACTCAATTAATTTATTAATTAAAAAAACTAACTATTTTTAATTACTTTCTGAATTAGAGTTTTTATTTGGATTAACAAATGGTTGTTGAAATACATTTTTAATTAAAAATTAAAAAAAACAGCACTTTTTTAACTGAATTAGTCTTCCGAATTTGATTAAAAAGTTAATTGTATCAATTAATTTTTTAATTAAAAATTTTAAAATTTTCAATCATTGACTTAATTAACTTAATGTTTCTATCATGATTAAAAAGTTAATTGTATCAATTAATTTATTAATTGAAAAAATTTTCAACTTCAATTAACTTTTTAATTGGAAATATTTTGGCGATATTTTTTTCTGTGTGTAATTGGTGCTATCATTTCTTTCAATTCAATTAATTTCGTCATTAATTAGAAACAAAATTTTTTGTGTGTAACTTAATGTTTCTACACAGAAAAAAATTTCACGAAAACTTTTCCAATTAAAATCTTAGTTGAGTTTTAAAAAGTATTCAATTAAAAATTTAATTGATTCAAAAAATGTTTTAATTGAAAAAAAATCAATCACACAAATTAATATATCAATTAATTTTTTAATTGGATCAATTAATTTTTTAATTGACTGTCAATTAATTTTTTAATTGATACTATCATTTCTGTGATTGAAGACATTTCAATTAAAAAATTAATTGGATCAATTAATTTCGTGATTGAATCAGAAAAAAAAGTTTATTGTGTGTAGCTTGATTAAAAAGCTAATTGTATCAATTAATTTATTAATTGGAAACATTTTCAACTTCAATCAACTTTTTAATTGGAAATATTTTGGCGATATTTTTTTCTGTGTATCTACTTAGATCTAAAGGGTCCAAATTTGAGATCTATTCATATCTAATTAGATCCCCCATTTTTACGAAAAAGCTAAAAATTTTCCATATTTCGCTTTATTTTTCCAGCACTTTATCCCACTGTGTTAGGTTTTCATTTGAATTTGCGCACGTGTATTGCGCGCTTATGTGTGCGTGTAGGTGTGTCGTAAATTACAATGCAAATATTAATAGAGCTGTTTTGCTGGGTAGCAATGGCATGGGGGGGGGGGGGTTGTTTTGAAGACTAGCATTTTTTTTTTTGTTAGAGCTCTTCTAGATATACAATTATCCATAATGTCTGAGTTTTGATTTTGTAGATAATACTACGATGTATGTACGTACGAATAGTAAGTGTTATTATTACTAAGTACACTATTATTGTATTCGAGAGTTGTTGGTTTTTGAATTATTTAGTTATAGGTTAGATATATAAACAAATATGTTAATTTTCTATTTTGTTATTGTATTTGATAGTGTCATTCAGTATTATATTCGGATGTATGTAAAATATTAGATTTTTGATTAAATCCATAATATTTTGTTATTATTTTGTATAATTTTCTCTAGATATATGGGTTTGAATGTCTGTCTGTCTGTTAATCTGTCCTTGTATGTGTCACTTTGTGTGTAAATAATATGTCATTTGTTTTAAGGTGTTTTTTGTCTGTATGGGGTTATGTTTTGTTTTTAAGCTTTTAATATTTTTATTTGTATTTCTTTATTTTAATATTTATATTTATTTATTTAAGTAATTAATTATTGTCTAAAATTTGATTTAAAACTTAAATGCTACTACAATTGAATATTATGCATATTCTCAACACATTCATTCAACCATTTACATCATATATTTGTTGTTTTTTGGAGTTGACAACACTTGCCTTATAGGGTTTGCTGCTAAGCTTATTGCGTATGTATGCAAATGATAAAGTTGCTCTCATAATGTTAATGATGACAATGATAATCATGGTGTTGTATTGTGTGTGTGTTGTCTTATTCATCTTCATCTTCTTCTTTTTCTACTTGTCCTTACAACATATTTTAATTAGTTTTTATTATTAGTATGACTATTTACGAACATTTATTATTATTATCATTGTTTTTGGGTATATGAGTTGGTGTTTAATTACAGTTACCTGTCATTCTATTTACACAGACCTAAAAGAGTACACAGGTAATTGAATATATGCATACATACATACATACCCATATGTATTCTCTTGATTGTATCTTGGTTGAGAGACATTATGCACATTGCAATTTAATTGCAGGCTTGGGTAAGTCTATGGCCAATGGCAAATCTTGATAAAATTATTTTATTATCATATTGTTTAGCTCGTATTGCAAAAGATATTTGTATGCGAAAATCTTAATATAGAATTTCTAGTATATTAAAGCTTTGATAGAATTTAATTAGAATTATATACCAATACTAGGCTCAAACAAAAACTAGTAGAGATGAGAGAGAAAGAGAGAGAGAAAAATATTTTACTAATTGCACCATGATACAAAAACGTTAATGTCAAATTGGAGAAAATCTTATTGGAAAGATTATATGTTTTTTTATGTTAACAAGTCTGAGTTGATCAGATTGTAGACCGCCTGAAGAAGTAATTCACAAATGGTAATCGCGAAATAAATAAAACATTTAAACGACCTTGAGCTTGTTTTTTTCATTATTTTTTTTATTTATTTATTTATTTATATATTTTTTTATTTATATATTTTTTTATTTATATATTTTTATACCCTGCGTCACACTTTGGAAGAGGGTATTATAAGTTAGTTCATACACAGAAAAAAATTTCACGAAAATTTTTTCAATTAATGCCTTAATTGAGTTTTAAAAAATATTCAATTAAAAATACTACTATAATTTCAGTGATTGAATTGATTAATTTCGTGATTGAATCAGGAAAAAAATTTTGGTGTGTACGTTTGCAATAGAGGTCTGCACAATTCCATTTGTAAATGCAGAGTACACGTGTACTTGCTGCATGAGTACATTTATTTGAGAGAGTTGCAAAACTATTGGTACACATCAGTGTTGCCAGGTGATTTTTGATTCTTCCCCCCAAATTTTAAGAAAAAACCCCCTAAATTGATCTAAGATTTTTTCAAAAACCCCCAAAAATTTTCAGAATATAAAAGTACAAAAAGTGGTCCCAAAATTACGTGAAAAAAATCCTGTAGTGATACACTTTAAAAATTAAATTTAACACAAATATATATCCTGAATGAAGAGTTCTTTCCTGAGAAATGAAATTTTAGAAAAACTAAGTTTTCTTTTGATGCAAAATTTTTTTGTCGTTTGAAGTAAATAAAAAATAAAATTTGCTATTTAAGAAAATACTTTAAAACAAAAGAGATTTTCGTTTGTTTAAAATTTCATCCCTGAGGAAATTATTTTTTCTATGGATGTAATAATACAATATGTATATCAATTTAAAAAGCGGGATTACTCTTAAAAAGCTTTCAGCTGCTAAGTTAAAATACCATTGTTTTTAATTTTGTCAAATATTAAAAATGCCCTTTCAACAGAAGAGTTTAAAAAAGATAACAAAAATAATGGTAATTGTTTGTATTTAGGATATTCTTGTTGACTTTCCGCATCTTTTTTCTCATAACTCATGCTAGAATTGCTCCGAATTTGCTTGAGAAATTCTCAACTTTATAAGGTCTGAAATAATTTTTTACCCCCAAAAATCCCCCCAAATAAATTTTACCCCTAAAAATCACCCTAAACGTGAAAAAACCCCCTAAATTTGGGGGGAAAACCCCTAACCTGGCAACACTGGTACACATTTTGATGAACACCAAAAGCCACGAGTAACTTCGTGTTGCTACTCTGATGTCTTCACTACCAACAAACACATATTCCTCTTTCTCTCTTATTGAAGTGTACTCAGAGTGATCACGTCGAGTATGTTGCGAGAACAAAACTTCATAGGGTACTCCATGTACCACGTGCAGTTTCAGAAATACAAAAAAAAACAGTTACTCTCCATAATATATATTTTGATTTGTTATAAAGAACGGCAAACGTTAAGGTAAGTGTGTGACATACATAAATATATGAAATATGTGATATACATACATATCTTTGAATAATAATAATGGAAAGTTTTGCTTCGCACATAACTGAGAAATACTTGTGGTACCAGGTGAAGTGAAGAGAATCCATGTTGTACTTTTTCTCAAGTACATACATTTTTATTGTTCTTTTTTTTCGGAACACATATTGTTTCGGATATGTATTTGGTGGTAATTGACAAGCAAGTGTTCTCTTCACTTCACTACTTGCGCTCTGAGAGAAAGACAGTGTATGTACTGTATTCGACAGCGAATTGCATACATGTAGTGAAAAGTTATTCGATGCAGACCTCTAGTTTGCAACACCCAGAAGGAGACGAGATAGACACATGGTGTCTTTGGCAAAAATGCTCAGAGTTGGCCCCTGAGTCGATATAGCCATGTCCGTTTGTCCGTCCGTCTGTCTGTGAACACATTTTTGTAATCAAAGTCCAGGTCGCAGTTTTAGTCCAATCGACTTAAAATTTGGCACAAGTTTCTGTTTTAGATCAGAATAGACACCCATTGATTTTGGAAGAAATCGGTTCAGATATAGATATAGCTCTCATATATATCTTTCGCCCAATATGGGCTTATATGGCCCCAGAAGCCAGAGTTTTATCCAAATTTGCTTGAAATTTTCTACAATGAGTAAAAGTAGTAATAACCTTAACCCCCATTTTCATGAAGCTCCGTTAGTGCCCCGTTAACTAACGAACTTTTGAACCATATTATAGACATAGCTGTCATATTGGCTATATGTTCCATATGCCAGTTAGGAACATAACTGCCGAAAATTTTTCAGTTAAAGTTAACCGTAGAGAAGATATTTGCAATTTTCTTTCTGTTAACTGGGAGTTAAAGCCTAACGGAGCTACATGAAATTGGCCGTAAGTGTGCTAAATTTGATGGAAATCGATTCAAATTTAGATATAGCTCCCATATATATCTTTCGACCGATTTAGACTAATATGACCATAGAGACCAATGTTGTAATCTGATTTACGTGACATTTTGCAAGGGGGGTAGAATTAACATAGTAACTATGTCTAGGGTAGTCAGCCGCTGTCGTCGAGAATTCAAGGTTCTCACTGAACAGCATAATATAACTCTGTGCTGGGTACCTGGGCACTATGGGATAATAGGAAATGAGAAAGCGAGTTGTGCTGGCTAAGGAGGGTGCTCGTGGAACGAACAACGTCCTAGCGGACGTTTTTCCTCCACTATCTTCTTATCATTACAGGATAGAGGTTAAATATGATGAGCAATGGCGAAGACGCTGGGTCTCTTCGGATGGTTGCGACCAAACCAAGTTGATATGGGATGAAAAGAAACGTAGGAACTTTGAAATTTTGTTGTCGATGAACAGAGAGGAATTACGGCCATTGATTGGTATCATAACAGGACATAACACACATGGGAAACACATGTTAAGAATAGGACTTAAAGACGATGATATCTGTAGATGGTGACTGGACCCGGAAGTTACGTAGGACTCGTACCACTTCCTGTGTCAGTGCCCAGCTTTATCCTTTAGAAGAAACAAGATACTGGGCTCCTTTTTCTTTCAGGCTCTCACTGATCTGCGGGAGTGCAGCTTAAGGAACATACTTGCATTAATCAGGGCCTCTGGTTGGTTATTCTGAGATTTCTTTCAAAGAGAACGAGCAGGTGGAAGTTTCTGGGACAAAGCGGACCGCATCGGAAGGAGAAAGAAGGAAAAATCACATCATTCACATTGATGTCACCCTCTACAACCTAATCTAACCTAACTATGTATGTCAAATTTTGGTTGAAATCGGTTCAGATTTGATATATATGATTTTCCGATTTGGGCAAAAATGACCAAAATACCCACATTTTCCATGAAAAATCGCTACTGCTAAGTCGAAAACATTGAAGAATGATTTAAAATTTCCAACACTTCTAATACATATCTATCGACCGATAAATTATAAATCCACTATTGCAAAGATGCCTAAAAATTGCTTCAGATTGTTTTCCACCCCAGGGCACTTGCCGACTTAAATTTAAAGTCTATAAATTTTGTTTAACTCTAACAAATTTTTTTGTCCAGATCGAGTAAGATTTAAAAGTATGTATTTCGGACAAAAAGCTTTATATATAGCACCCAACCCATTTGGCGGATTTGATATGGTGTAGGGTATAATATAGTCGGTCCCGCCCGACTTTAGGCTTTCCTTAGTTGTTGATTTTTCTAAAACAGTGGTTGAAAACTTGATTTCGTTGAATTCGATCAAAATTTTAAGACGTAAGAATTTTTTTGTGGTCGTATCTTAAACGATTCCATGCGCATTTAAGGGTTAAGATACGAGTTTTATTTCTATAAATTCAAACAGATTTCCTTATTTCATTTCTAGTTACAAAAAAAAAAAAAAAATAAATAAATAAAAATATAATAATAAGTCCAGATTTGTTACACCAATCAAAATCTTTAAGTGAGAATCGAGATCTTTATACCTAAAGGTAAGTACTATGTTCTATGGCATTTCCATTAAAAGTACAAAAATATATATGACGACGAGTTCATTTGTATAAAATTTTGTCAAAACTTGAATGGAAATGTTTTAAAGCATTTAAAATTTTTAACATTAGCTTAAAAAGTAACCGTAGGAAAAACACAGCTTTTCGGCTCGAAAACTGAATATGGTGTCACCCTTTTTTCGTGTGTTGTTATGTTAGTTTGTTGGCTTAGGAAACGAATGGTCCGTGGTTGGTGGTCTTCGTGAAGGTAGAATTTACAAATAATTTATGAAATCGGATATATGTTTCTACACCCAATAAACAAATACTTTCATCCGGATCGAATTTTTAGACAAAAGAAATTTCCCATTCTTATAAAATATTTTCTTGTAGAATCAATTAACCTGAATTTATGATACAACGATTGTCTCTAAATTTTTTTATTTGCTTTTAAATAAATTTTTTTAGCGTCAAAAGAAAACTTTGTTTAAAATTTCTTTCCTCAGAAAAGAAAACTCTTCTTTCAGTGTATACGCTTTGTATTATAGAAGAGAAAGTGGTGTGTGAGAGCGAGAGAGAGAAGTGGGGAAGATGACATTCGCCAGGGAATTAAAAAACAAACAAAAATATTTATCACAAAAATAATAAGAATATTTTTCCAAACAAACTTTTCACCACGTTTGTTTTCTGGTGTCACAAGAAATCTATGCTTGGCTAAAATTTCGTTTTTCAGCAAAGAAAACTCTTCTTTCAGTGTGTTAGTTTTGTATTATAGAAGAGAAAGTGGTGAGAGAGACAGGGGGAGATTTGTTTGTATTCAGCGTTGCCAATATTTTTTCCGAAATTGGACCAAAATTCGTACCAAAGGATCTTTTTTCCACATTAAATTAATATAATTTAAAAGTTTTTTTCCAAAAATTTACTTCGCTAGAAAATTTTGTCAAAATGTTATTTCTATAGGAGATTTTGTCAAGATTTTATTTCTATAGAAAATTTTGTCAAAATTTTATTTCTATAGAAAATTTTGTCAAAATTTTATTTCTATAGAAAATTTTGTCTAAATTTTATTTCTATTGAATTTTTTTTTTCAAAATTTTATTTCTATTGAAAATTTTGTCAAAATTTCATTTCTATAGAAAGTTTTATCAAAATTTTATTTCTATAGAAAATTTTGTCAAAATTCCATTTCAATAGAAAATTTAACCAAAATTTTATTTCAATAGATGATTTTGTCAAACTTTTATTTCTACAGAAAGTTATCGCAAAAATTTATTTCTATATAAAATGTTTACAAAAGTTTAGCATAATTTTGTAGCTATACAAAATTTTTGAAAGTTTATTTTTGGCTATAAATTTTATTTCTATAGAAAATTTTATTTCTATAGAAAATTTTGTCAAAATTTTATTTTTATTGAACATTTTGTCAAACTTTTATTTCTATAGAAAATTTTGTCAAAATTTTATTTCAATAGAAAAATTTGCCAAAATTTTATTTTTATAGAAAATTTTGTCAAAATTTTATTTCTATAGAAAAATTTGCCAAAATTTTATTGCTATAGAAAATTTTGTCAAAATTTTATTTTTATAGAAAATTTTGTCAAAATTTTATTTCTATAGAAAATTTTGTTAAAAATATCATTTCTATAGAAAAATTTGTACCAATTTTATTTTTTATTCCTATAGAAAATTTTGTCAAAATTTTATTTCAATAGATAATTTTGTCAAACTTTTATTTCTATAGAAAGTTTTCGCAAAAATTTATTTCTATATAAAATGTTTATACAATTTTAGCATAATTTTGTAGCTATACAAAAGTTTTTAAAGTTTATTTTTGGCTATAAATTTTATTTCTATAGAAAATTTTATTTGTGTAGAAAATTTTGTTAAAATTTTATTTCTATAGAAATTTTTGTCAAAATTTTATTTCTAAAAATTTTTTTTTCAAAATTTTATTTCTATAGAAATATTTGTCAACATTTTATTTCTATAGAAATTTTTGTCAAAATTTTATTTCTATTGAAAATTTTGTCAAAATTTTATTTCTATTGAAAATTTTGTCAAAATTTTATTTCTATTGGAAATTTTGTCAAAATTTTATTTCTAAAGAAAATTTTGTCAAAATTTTATTTCTAAAGAAAATTTTGTCAAAAATTATTTTTCCAAAATTGGACCAAAATTCGTACCAAAGGATATTTTTTCCACATTAAATTAATATAATTTAAAAGTTTTCTTTTTCAAAATTTTACTTCGATAGAAAATTTTGTCAAAATTTTATTTCTAAAGAAAATTATGTCAAAATTTTATTTCTATAGAAAATTTCGTCCAAATTTTATCTCTATTGGAAATTTTGTCAAAATTTTATTTCTATTGAAAATTTTGTCACAATTCCATTTCAATAGAAAATTTAATCAAAATGTTATTTCAATAGAAAATTTAGCCAAATTTTTATTTCTATAGATAATTTTGTCAAACTTTTATTTCTATATAAAATTTATTTCTATATAAAATATTTACAAAATTTTAGCATAATTTTGTAGCTATACAAAAGTTCTTAAAGTTTATTTTTGGTTATAAATTTTATTTCTATAGAAAATTTTGTTAAATTTTATTTCTATAGAAATTTTTGTCAAAATTTTATTTCTAAAGAAATTTTTGTCAAAAATTTATTTCTATACACGATTTCGTCAAAATTTTATTTCTATAGAAAATTTCTGGCGGCACAAGAAATCTATGCTTGGCTAAAATTACGTTTTTCAGCAAAGAAAACTCTTCTTTCAATGTATTTGTTTTGTAAAGGGTGGTTAAATTGTAAGGGCCGATGTTGAATGTGAACCACACCTAAACGCCAAGTTTTTTCCGGATTTTATTTGACATTTCTCTATTTCAGACTTACTCAATTTGAACCATGGACGTCGTGAATGGGCAGAATGGTTCCAAGAAATGGCAACAGTGGATGATCAATTTTCGAAGAAAATCATCTTCAGTGATGAGGCACATTTTCACCTCAGTGAATTCGTCAATAAACAGAATTGCCGCATTTGTCACAATTCCATTTCAATAGAAAATTTAATCAAAATGTTATTTCAATAGAAAATTTAGCCAAATTTTTATTTCTATAGATAATTTTGTCAAACTTTTATTTCTATATAAAATTTATTTCTATATAAAATATTTACAAAATTTTAGCATAATTTTGTAGCTATACAAAAGTTCTTAAAGTTTATTTTTGGTTATAAATTTTATTTCTATAGAAAATTTTGTTAAATTTTATTTCTATAGAAATTTTTGTCAAAATTTTATTTCTAAAGAAATTTTTGTCAAAAATTTATTTCTATACACGATTTCGTCAAAATTTTATTTCTATAGAAAATTTTGTCAAAATTTGATTTCTATAGACGATTTTGTCAAAATTTGATTTCTAAAGAAAAATTTTTCAAAATTTTGTTTCTTTAGAAATATTAGTCAACATTTTATTTCTATAGAAAATTTTGTCAAAATTTTGTTTCTATAGAAAATTTTGTCAAAATTTTATTTCTATAGAAAATTGTGTCAAAATTTTATTTCTGTAGACGATTTTGTCAAGATTTTATTTCTATAGAAAAATTTTTCTAAATTTTATTTCTATTGAATTTTTTTTCAAAATTTTATTTCTATTGAAATTTTTTTCAAAATTTTATTTCTATAGAAAATTTTATCAAAATTCCATTTCAATAGAAAATTTAACCAACATTTTATTTTTATAGATAATTTTGTCATACTTTTATTTCTAGAGAAAGTTATCGCAAAAATTTATTTCTATATAAAATGTTTACAAAATTTTAGCATAATTTTGTAGGTATACAAATTTTTTTAAAGTTTATTTTTGGCTATAAATATTATTTCAATAGAAAATTTTGTTAAAATTTCATTTCTATAGAAATTTTTGTCAAAATTTTATTTCTAAAGAAAATTTTTTCAAAATTTTATTTCTATAGAAATATTTGTCAACATTTTATTTCTATACACGCTTTTTTCAAAATTTTATTTCTATAGAAATATTTGTCAAAATTTTATTTCTATAGAAGATTTTGTCAAGATTTTATTTCTATAGAAATTTTTGTCAAAATTTTATTTCTATAGAGCATTTTGTCAAAATTTTATTTCTATAGAGCATTTTGTCAAAATTTTATTTCTATAGAAAATTTTGCCAAAATTTTATTTCTATAGAAAATTTTGTCAAAATTTTATTTCTATAGACGATTTTGTCAAAATTTTATTTCTATAGAAAATTTTGTCAAAATTTTATTTCAATAGAAAATTTTGCCAAAATTTTATTTCTATAGAAAATTTTGTCAAAATTTTATTGCTATAGAAAATTTTGTCAAAATTTTATTTCTATACACGATTTTGTCAAAATTGTATTTCTATAGAAAATTTTGTCTAAATTTTATTTCTATTGAAAATTTTGTCAGAATTTTATTTCTATAGAAAATTTTGTCAATATTTTTTTCTATAGAAAAGTTTGTCCCAATTTTATTTTTTATTTCTATAGAAAATTTTGTCAAAATTTTATTTCTATAGAAAATTTTATCAAAATTGTATTTCTATAGAAAAATTTATCAAAATTTTATTTCTATATAAAATTTTGTTAAAATTTCATTTCAATAGAAAATTTAACCAAAATTTTATTTCAATAGAAAATTTAGCCAAAATTTTATGTCTATAGATAATTTAGTCAAACTTTTATTTCTATAGAAAGTTATCGCAAAAATTTATTTCTATGTAAAATGTTTACAAAATTTTAGAATAATTTCGTAGCTATACAAACATTTTTAAAATTTATTTTATATATACATTTTTTTTATATTATAAATTTTTTTATTATAATTTTTATATTATAAATTTTTTTCTATATAAAATTTTATTTTTATAGAATAGTATTTATTTCTAAAGAAAAATTTTTCAAAATTTCATTTCTATAGAAATATTTGTCAAAATTTTATTTCTACAGAAAAATGTTTCAAAATTTTATTTCAATAGAAAATTTTTTCAAAATTTTATATTCTGTAGTTTGTAAACATTTAAAAAAAAATTGAAAAATTATCGATTTGATGAAAATGGATCAAAATCAAACAAATTTCAATTGGTCGGACATGGGACCAAATTTAAAATTTAATAATTTTGTGGACCAATTATGGTCCGATCGGACCAAAATGGCAATCCTGTTTGTATTAAAAAAGAGAAAGTGGTGAGAGATAGCGAGAGAGAAATGGGAATTAAAAAAAAAAACAAATAAAAATATTTATCACAAAAATAACAAATATATTTTTCCAAACAAACTTGTTACCACGTTTGTTTTTTAGCGTCAAAAGAAAACTTTGCTTGTCTAAAATTTCGTTCCTCAGGAAAGAAAACTCTTCTTTCGGTGTATTCGCTTTGTTTTATAGAAGTATAAGTAAGAGAGCGAAATGGGGAATATGAAATTAGCCATGGAATTAAACAAAAAAATATATATTCACAAAAATAATTTTTCCAAACAAACTTTTTACCACGTGTAAAATTCTGGTCAGAAAAAATATTTTTTTGGGAGAAAAGTACTTTGGGCTTGAATGCATTTAAATGAAAACATTATAATTTAAGTGAATAAAGCAATTTTTAAAAGGCGTAAAAATATTTGTATTCGTATTTTTATTATATCTTAATCATGCTTCGCTTTTTGGCCATAATATACACCCAAAGAAAAAAATCTTTCTTCCCGAACGAAATTTTAGACAAACGAAATTCCAACTTCTTATAAAAAGCATTTTAGTTAAAATCAATTTTATTATTACGAATTTATGGCGATTAACGCCAACCGTTTTTATTGGCTTTAAAATATTTTTTGTCTCATTTTTTTCAGTGTATTTGTTAAATAGTACAAAATAGTATTTATGTATTGCCCATTTAACATGTTTTACTATTGTCCATAGATTTACAAATAATCATTTAGAATATAAAATAAATTTCAACTACACATTGGTTTTATATTTAAAAAAAATGTTTAACTTTATTTATTATTTAAAGCATAAGTTAATTAAATTTATTCTAAAAAGCTTATAATTTTCTAATTTCAAAAATTTGTTTTAATAATTTAAAGTGATTAAAATAACATAACATTGCCTTATATGCATAATGTCCCATATCAAAACAAAAATTACAGTAGATTGTATATGAATGCATTGTTCAAAGGGCCTTGTTTCTATGCATCTCTGTGTGTGTGTTTGTCTGTCTGTGTAACATTTGTAGGGGGGAAACATCCCAGCGGGAAAATTGCGAAGTACCGCAAAAATCATGCCTTCTTAACCCATGATTTTGGGATCCTTAACACCTTCCCATATGCCTTCTCCTATCATGCATGCTAAAATGCCTTGCACTTCCTTTCTAAAAAATGCCCGCAAACATTATTCTGTGCCTTCTTTGGGAATTGGAAAAAGAAGGACCTACATTGTTGTTATAAGAACGAAAATTCAGTTTTTTATATAATCGTCAAACAAACATTTGTATAAACATTTTTAACAGGACACGGTTTTAATCCGATTTGCCTCAAAACTGGAGTTTGCTGTTATTTCGCAAGATGATGTATAGTTAGATATAGTTCTTGATTTTAGTTTTAGACAATGTAATGTATTCTCATCCATTTGCCAGAAATTTGGAAATTAGTATCCCTCCCCGCCTTCCAGTGTATTTAAAATAGAATATATCTTTATACCCTCCACCATAGGAAAAAAAAGCAGTAGAAAAGTGAAGTTTTGTATTCGAAACAGCGTTTCTGGCGATGTCTTAAAATTTACGTATTTTTGGGATTAAGTTGGACATATAGTTAGTTGTAGATCAATTTACCCACATATTTTCCATTGGTTTTACTTTATACGTTTGTTTTAATCGTGATATTTCTCTTTGTCTTCTATATTAGTTGTTGTTGTTATAATACAGTTTTGTAATGTTGTTGTGAGAGCATACACACAGAAAAATTTATTTGACTTCAAATCTTTTTAATCTTTTTAAGGATTTCGTTATTGAATCTGAGATATTGTTTTTTTAATATAAAGTCATCTACATTGAGGCAATGTTAAGAGGTTTTAAGATACATTGTCTTTAGTATAACTTACTGTATGTCGAAACATGGTGGATGGTCCATAAGACTCGCCCTGCCTGACATTACGGTCGTATTTACTTATTTTTACAGTGCGGTTAAATAAATAAACATAAATCTTTCTAAATAATTAATAATTAAATTAATAATAACAAAAATCTATAACTTTGCCTATGGTAGAATCTGTTCGAACCCACCAATGATCCCATACTCATTCTTTGTTGGCTGCCAAGCTATTAATTTACTTATTTCTAGTTACTCCTAACTTTGGCCTTCTAGAAGGCATTATCTGTAACATATAAAAGATCCGATACCCATTATACGTTCACTTCCAACGGAAGGGAACGCGGAATGACCTCACGTGTAGCTTAAGTTTACCTTTTGGTGCCCACATCACATAAATGTGTCGTAGGCCAGTGGATGAGTGTAGGACTATCAATAACGAGGACCCCGGTTCAAATCCCGACGGAGCAGAAAAATAAAAATATTAAATATTAAAATCACAAAAATAAAATAAACTGTATAGGAAAAGTAAGTCAAATTAAGTTCTAACGTAAAAGGCATGAGGGCAAATATTCAGTTCATAGACAACCTTGCCTTCAAAATATTTATTTTTACACGCTTTCTTTTATGCCTTCCTGTCCAGGCCTTTTTGAGGGCCTTCTTTGGAAGGCATGATTTTTGTACTTAGTATGAAGGCCTGATAACATGGCATCGACGACACCACCTCTAGAAGGCATACGAATAGAAGCGAGAGGCAAGGCCTTGGTCTCCAATCCAATCCAATGTTATTTTGAAATGAACACGTAATGCAGCGCCCAGGCCTTATAGCTACCCGGACAGCACTTCCATCATCGATTCCACGTCGCTTCCATTTCCCGCTGGGATTATCCATCCTCTTGTTAGTATCTTACTTGTGTTCGACGACGACGATTGTGGGCATTATTTCAGTTTGTTTGTGTTTGTATTCATGTGGGTGGGTGGATCATTTAAAATGATAGACCTGTTTGAGTTTGTGTTTTATATTTTTTATAGTTTTTTATTTTATATATATATTTTTTTTTGTTTAAATTGACCTGTTTTCAAAGGAGTTTTTTTTTTGTTTTTCATCAGCATTGGTTTATGTGTCCGAAAGTATGTGTCTGCCTGTGTGAGTGAGGGAGTGAGTGAATGAGTATGTAGAGCCGTATGATGGGCCTGTTGCTGCGATTGCAGTATAAAGCTGAGTATTTTCTTTGGGGCTTAAATTACACGATTTAGTCACAATCCAGGGGCTCGTTAGATTGTGCATTCAAGCGTGTTGGCGTCCTTTTTAACGAGGACGTACGTAAAAGATATCTTCTGTCCACAGATAGATAACGGTAAAAAAGGTAAATGTAGAAAAA
Organism: Haematobia irritans; assembly: GCF_050003625.1. Classification (NCBI taxonomy): domain Eukaryota; kingdom Metazoa; phylum Arthropoda; class Insecta; order Diptera; family Muscidae; genus Haematobia; species Haematobia irritans. Next base: position 245,305,565 of record NC_134397.1, on the reverse strand, counting down.
TTGTGCTGGTTAAGAGTACAAGTGAGAGATAGAGAGCGAGAGAGTGAGTGAGAGGTAAGTGTTTGTGTGTTCGTAATCATTCAGTCTGTATATATACAACAACAAATTAAAGAAAATACATAGGTCCATACTGCCATGGGCCTCTTACAACATACTTTGCTCCAGGTGTTGTTGTTGTTTTTGGTTAAACGCAGACAGTGTTTCTCCTTTATGTGTTTTTTTCTTAATTTTTTTTTTGCCAATGCTTGGGGTTTTCTTTGGGTTTGTAGTTCTTATTAAAATCATTTAATTGTAACAACATAGTAGTATATACATTTGTGGGTGTGTGTGTGTGTGGTGTGTTTGAGAGATTGTATTTTAAGGGTTTCTTTACTATGCAGATATGTATGCATATACACCTATATAGCTGTGGTGACAAAAATAGCAACAATTAATAAAATAAAATTCCAAGATTTATAACTTTTATATGATTTTAAAAACTGCTCACACATAGGAAAAAAATATTGTTTGACTTTAATCATGAAATTAATTGATTTCATTATTTTTTTAGATCAAAATTTAAAAATTAATTGACCCAGGTAAAAATATAATTGATTCAAGAAATTTATGTTATTGAATTTTATTTTGATTACAGAATAAATTGAATCAATTACATTTTTTTTGAAATTTGTTCCCATTTGATTAAAATTTTAATTAAAAAAAAATATTTTTTTAAAATTAAAGTTAAATAAAAAACAGAAAAACTTTTATTTGAAAAATAAAGATCGAAAAAAAAAACAACAAAAAGATAATATTTTTTATTTATTTAAAATTGCTTCAATCACTGAAACCAAATTAAAAAAAATAATTATTTAATTGTATTTAATTTAAGTTTATGTGATTGAATTTTATTTTTAATACAGAATAAATTGAATTAATTAATTTATTTTCATTAAAATTGGTTCACATTTAATTAAAATTTTAATTGAAAAACTATTGTTGATATTTTTTTGGCGCAGTTTTGTATAATTTTAGGTTGCACTAAGAAGTAAGCTATTTCCTTTAAGGGGAATAACCCACTGTATCACAGAGACTTTGATTTACAGATCACTACAGAGATTTCACTGTGAAGTTAAATGTCTAATATTTAAACATTTAACCATTCAGATTGCGGTCTACATGTCAACTAGGAGAGATTTTGCTCTGATGAGGAATTGGTAGGTTAGGTTAGGTGGCAGTCCGATGTATCAGTCTCACTTAGACTATTCAGTCCATTGTGATACCAGATTGGTGAACTTCTCTCTTATCACTGAGTGCTGCCCGATTCCATGTTAAGCTCAATGACAAGGGACCTCCTTTTTATAGCCGAGTCCGAACGGCGTTCTACATTGCAGTGAAACCACTTAGAGAAGCTTTGAAACCCTCAGAAATGTCACCAGTATTACTGAGGTGGGATAATCCACTGCTGAAAAACTTTTTTGGTGTTCGGTCGAAGCAGGAATCGAACCCACGACCTTGTGTATGCAAGGCACTGATATTTCGATAATTTCTTCTTCGGTCTACTGTCAAATAACTAAGACTCTAATCTGCTGTTCAATTTGGGCCTTCGGCCTGAAATTCAAAGCCGTAGTAGTAATAGGTAATATCTAAGAATATCAAATGATCAAATGAAATGATTTAAATAAAAGTCTTCAGTTGGGCGCCAATTTTTTAAGATACATTATAAAAAAGAAATTTGATTAAAAATTTGGTTATTAATTTGTTGATAATGTTTCCATACAATTTCGGATGCTGATCATATCTCTGAATATTTAATTCAAAGAATGTATATTGAAGTTAAGAAAAACATTACGTTGGGCGCCAATTTGCAAGACTACAAATAGTGATCGTATTTTTTATTTTCTACAAAATTCTGCTACATAAAATAGTAATTTAATTAATTCTTGAAGCATATAAACTTAACTAAAATCTTTACGAATTATCCAAAATTCATCCTTGGAATGGAATGGTAACTGCCAGTAAGAAACTTGATTTTAAGAATTTTGAATTCGACAAATTCTGTTAAGCGAAATTTTATTAATTTTGGTGATTATCTAAAATTAGCAGTATTGCGTTGGGCGCCAGTTCATGAATTTCATTCAAAATTTTTATAACTGTTTGATAAAGTTTTCACAAAATTCCGATGGCTGATAACATCTATAAATATTTAATTAAAAGTGATTACATTACACTTTTGTTTGTTCACCCTTTGTTGGCAGGCAGTACCCTTGGAATTAAATCTCCGCAGATGTGTTAAGAATTTTGAATTCGTCAAAATCTGTTGAGTGAAATTTTATGGATTTTGGTGATTATCTAAAATTAACAGTATTGCGTTGGGCGCCAGTTCATGAATTTCATTCAAAAATTTTTATAACTGTTTCATAAAGTTTCCACAAAATTCCGATGGCTGATAACATCTACAAATATTTAATTAAAAGTGATTACATTACTCTACTTTTTCTTCAACCTTTGTTGGCAGGCAGTACCCTTGGAATTAAATCTCCGCAGATGTGTCCCCTTTACGGAATTGAAATAATTGTTTGGCCTGTTCATAAACTCATGAATATTAAAGTAGAAAAATTGATGGGGCGAAATTTTATGGATTTGGATGAATATTTAATTTTACGTCATTACGTTGGGCGCCAGTTAATTGATTTTCATTGAAATTTTGATAGAATAACATAATTATTCCAAGCCCATTCCCTTAGCTGTGGTTTCGCTAGATAGTAGATAGGGACAGTAGGAATCTCGTTAATCTATTCATGAGCGTCACTAATTAGGTGAAGAGGCATTTAAGAGAGTCATAGTTACTCCCGGTGGCTGATAACATCTTTGAATATTTAATGTAAAGTAAGTATAATGGTGTCATGAAATACGTTACGTTGGGCGCCAAAAATTCATAGAATTATAGAAGGTGATTATATTATAACTTTATTCCATTGCGTTGAGCGCCAGTTTCTAAATTTTATCGATTTTGGTGAGTGATTTTAAATTACTGCTTTGGGCGCCAATTCATTAATTAATATTTTGATTGAATTGTTTCATAACATTTTGTTGGCTGATAACGTCATTGATTATTCCGAAACCTGTTCAATCTGCGAAAGGATTCCATAAGAGATCCTCTTCTATTTGTCTATGGATAGTAGGCGACCTACTTCCTCCTAACTTTGAGCTATATCCAACATTTATGGTTGGGGAGAACTGCTATCCGAGTATAAGGCTATAGCATTGGGGGATTTGGGGGATAAGTATAATGAAATTAAGAAACATATTACGTTGGGCGCCAAACAATTTCATAGAACTATAGAAGGTATTATAATAAAACTTTATTCCATTGAGATGGACACCAGTTTCAAAATTTCATAGATTTTAATGAATGTCTAATTGTACATTGCTGAGTTGGGTGCCAGTTCATTTCATTGAAATTTTGATTTGAACTTTGAACTTTATCCAACCTTTGGCTAGGCGGTTGGGGAGAACTACTGCCGAGGATAAGGCTATAGCTTCAGGCGATGGCTGATAACATCTTTGAATATTTAATTTAACGTAAATATATTCAAATTAAGCCACACATTACTATATAGAACTATAGCAAGTGATTACAGTAAAACTTTAGTCCATTGAGATGGACGCGCCAACAATTCGTAGAACTATAGCAAGTGCACGCAAAGAACAAAAACGTTTGGAAAACGTGTACCGAAAACGTTTTTCTTTTGTTATAGTTTTTTGAATTGCTTCGAAAAGTATACACTTTTATCACCAAAAATATTCGTTTGTGAAAAAATTTTTATTTTTTCAATAAAAAAAGTTTTTTTGAACCAACAACACAGTCCATTTCGTTTATATCAAACACTGTTCTTTTCTGACTTTAGGTCTTTAATAAGACACATTTTACAGTTCATAGTAAAAATTTAATATAGTAGAATGTAATGTTGAACATTTTTTCGGAATCTTCCGACCATATCTGGAATATATGTAAAAAAAAAAAAAAAAAAAACTTTGGTCGAAGCAGGGATCGAACCCACGACCCTTGGCATGCAAGTCGGACGTAGCAACCACTGCTCCACGGTGCCAAACTAAATGTTTGTTTCTGTTAAATAAACTTTGTTTACTCGGTTCGTGGGCGCCGCAAGCTATGCTACATAAATATAACTTATATGGATATTTATCTATTGATGACCACAACAGGTACATAGCTCAGTGGTTAGTGTGTTGGCTTACAAAGTGCATGGTCCGCGGTTCGATTCTCCGTCCAGGCGAAAGGTAAAAAAAAAAATTTTAAAATTTATAAAATCGTATAATTTCTTCTACATTGTTTGTATTACAGAAAAAGGTGCTAAGAACTAAAAAACTTCGTGGAAGTGAGAAAGATGTGAGGGAAAATGCAATTAGCCAGAAAAAAATTTTTTGGAGTTAGTCTTTATGAAATTGTTTTTACATCCTGGAAAAGAATAAACGTTTATCACAAAAAGTATATACTTTTCTTCCAAATACACTTCCTTTCAACGAAAAGCAAATGAGAAACGAACTTTGTTTGTCTAAAATTTCGTTTGGGAGGAAAGAATTATTTTTTTGCGTGTGATTACAGTAAAACTTTAGTCCATTGAGATGGATGCAAGTTTCTAATTTTCATGGAGTTTGATGAATGTCTAATTTAACATCACTGTGTTGGGCGCCAGTTGACGAATTTCGTTGAAATTTTGATTTAATTATTTTATAAAATTCCGATGGATTTGACATCTTTGAATATTTAATTTAAAGTAAATATATTGAAATGAGGGAACCCATTACGTTGGGCGCCAACAATAGAACAATAGAACGAATTACTTTTTTTATTGCGATACGCTTTTGGGTGTCTAAATTTTCATCGTGTGATAATGATTTTCATAAAAATTTCAGAGGCTGGTAATATATTCAAATATTTTATGTAAAGTAAGCATTACGTTAGGCGCTAACAACTCTTAAAATTATGATTATACTATGAAGAAAATTTTTTAATTTTTTTTGGAATTGTTTCGATGGCTGATAATAATAATATCCTTGAATATTTAATTTGAAGTAAATATATTGAAATTAGGAAACATATTACGTTGGGCGCCAACAATTAATGGAACTATAGACAATTATTATATTAAAACTTTATACCATTGCGATGGACGTCAGTATTTAAATTTCATAGATTGTGATGAATGTTTAATTTTTCATCATTGCTTTTGGGCGCCAGTTCATGAATTTCATTAAAATTTTCATTTGAACTTTGGGCTCTATCCAACCTTTGGCTAGATGGTTGTGGAAAACTGTTGCCGAGGATAAGGTTATAGCTTAAGACGATGGCTGATAACATCTTTGAATATTTAGTTTGAAGTAAGTTTATTCAAATTGAGCAACACATTACGTTGGGTGCCAACAATTCATAGATTACAGTAAAACTTTATTCCATTACATAGGGTGCCAGTTTCAAATTTTCTAATTTTTATGGCTTATGATGAAAGCCCCAGTGGTGCAATGGTTAGCATGCCCGCCTTGCATACACAAGGTCGTGGGTTCGATTCCTGCTTCGACCGAACACCAAAAAGTTTTTCAGCGGTGGATTATCCCACCTCAGTAATGCTGGTGACATTTCCGAGGGTTTTAAAAGCTTCTCTAAGTGGTTTCACTGCAATGTGGAACGCCGTTCGAACTCGGCAATAAAAAGGAGGTCCCTTGTCATTGAGCATAACATGGAATCGGGCAGCACTCAGTGATAAGAGAGAAGTTCACCAATGTGGTGTCACAATGGACTGAATAATCTAAGTGAGCCTGATACATCGGGCTGCCACCCAACCTAACCTATGCCTAATTTTACGTTACTACGTTGGGCGCCAGTTCATGAATTTCATTGAAAGTTTAATGGAATTGTTTCAATAAATTCCGATGGCTCATAACATCTTTGAATATTTATTTTAAGAAAGTATATTGAAATGAGGGAACACATTACGTTGGGCGCCAACAATTTATAGAACTATGGAAGTTGATTGTAATAAAACTTTATTCCATTACTTTATTTTATTGCGATGGGCTTTTGGGTGCCTAAATTTTCATTGTGTGATAATGCTTTTCATACAAATTTCAGGGGCTGGTAATATATTCAAATATTTAATGGAAAGTAAGCGTTGGGCGCTAACAACTCTTAAAATTATGATTATACTATGAAGAAAATTTTTTAATTTTTTTTGGAATTGTTTCGATGGCTGATAATAATAATATCCTTGAATATTTAATTTGAAGTAAATATATTGAAATTAGAAAACATATAACGTTGGGCGCCAACAATTAATGGAACTATAGACAATTATTATATTAAAACTTTATTCCATTGTGATGGATGTCAGTATTGCAATTTCATAGATTGTGATGAATGTTTAATTTTTCATCATTGCTTTGGGCGCCAGTTCATGAATTTCATTGAAATTTTGATTTGAACTTTAAGCTCTATCCAACCTTTGGCTAGGCGGTTGGGGAGAGCTGCTGCCGAGGATAAGGTTATAGCTTCCGACGTTGGCTGATAACATCTTTGAATATTTAGTTTGAAGTAAGTTTATTCAAATTGAGCAACACATTACGTTGGGCGCCAACAAGTCATAGATTACATTAAAACTTTATTCCATTACATAGGGTGCCAGTTTCAAATTTTCTAATTTTCATGGCTTATGATGAAAGCCACCGTGGTGCAATGGTTAGCATGCCCGCCTTGCATACACAAGGCCGTGGGTTCGATTCCTGCTTCGACCGAACACCAAAAAGTTTTTCAGCGGTAGATTATCCCACCTCAGTAATGCTGGTGACATTTCCGAGGGTTTTAAAAGCTTCTCTAAGTGGTTTCACTGCAATGTGGAACGCCGTTCGAACTCGGCTATAAAAAGGAGGTCCCTTGTCATTGAGCATAACATGGAATCGGGCAGCACTCAGTGATAAGAGAGAAGTTCACAAATGTGGTATCACAATGGACTGAATAGTCTAAGTGAGCCTGATACATCGGGCTGCCACCTAACCTATGCCTAATTTTACCTTACTGCGTTGGGCGCCAGTTCATGAATTTCATTGAAAGTTTTATGGAATTGTTTTATTAAATTCCGATGGCTCATAACATCTTGGAATATTAAATTTAAAGAAAGTATATTGAAATGAGGGAACACATTACGTTGGGCGCCAACAATTTATAGAACTATGGAAGGTGATTATAATAAAACTTTATTCCATTACTTTATTTTATTGCGGTGGGCTTTTGGGTGTCTAAATTTTCATTGTGTGATAATGCTTTTCATAAAAATTTCAGGGGCTGGTAATATATTCAAATATTTAATGTAAAGTAAGCATTACGTTGGGCGCTAACAACTCTTAAAATTATGATTATACTATGAAGAAAATTTGAAATTTTTATGGAATTGTTTCGATAGCTGATAATATCCTTGAATATTTAATTTGAAGTAAATATATTGAAATTAGGAAACATATTACGTTGGGCGCTAACAATTAATGGAGCTATAGACAATTATTATATTAAAACTTTATTCCATTGTGATGGACGTCAGTATTGCAATTTCATAGATTGTGATGAATGTTTAATTTTTCATCATTGCTTTGGGCGCCAGTTCATGAATTTCATTGACATTTTGATTTGAACTTTGAGCTCTATCCATGCTTTGGCTAGAGGGTTGTGGAGAACTGTTGCCGAGGATAAGGTTATAGCTTCCGACGATGGCTGATAACATCTTTGAATATTTAGTTTGAAGTAAGTTTATTCAAATTGAGCAACACATTACGTTGGGCGCCAACAATTCATAGATTACAGCAAAACTTTATTCCATTACATAGGGTGCCAGTTTCAAATTTTCTAATTTTCATGGATTATGATGAATGCCTAATTTTACGTCACTACGTTGGGCGCCAGTTCATGAATTTCATTGAAAGTTTTATGGAATTGTTTCATTAAATTCCGATGGCTCATAACATCTTTGAAAATTTAATTTAAAGAAAGTTTATTGAAATTGAGGACCACATTACGTTGGGCGCCAACAATTTATAGATCTATGGAAGGTGATTATAATAAAACTTTATTCCATTACATTGGTTGCCAGTTTTCAATTTTCTAGTTTTCTTAGATTTTGATGAATGCGTTGGGCGCCAGTTCATGAATTTCATTGAAAGTTTAATGGAATTGTTTCATGGCTCATAACATCGATGGCTCATAACATCTTCACATATTTAATTTAAAGAAAGTTTATTGAAATTGAGGACCACATTACGTTGGGCGCCAACAATTTATAGAACTATGGATGGTGATTATAATAAAACCTTATTCCATTACATAGGGTGCCAGTTTCAAATTTTCTAATTTTCATGGTTTATGATGAATGCCTAATTTTACTTTACTGCGTTGGGCGCCAGTTCATGAATTTCATTGAAAGTTTTATAGAATTGTTTCATTAAATTCCGATGGCTCATAACATCTTTAGATATTTAATTTAAAGAAAGTTTATTGAAATTGAGGACCACATTACGTTGGGCGCCAACAATTTATAGAATTATGGAAGGTGATTATAATAAAACTTTATTCCATTACATTGGTTGCCAGTTGCCAATTTCCAATTTTCTAGTTTTCATAGATTTTGATGAATGCGTTGGGCGCCAGTTCATGAATTTCATTTAATCTTTGAATATTTAATTTAAAGAAAGTTTATTGAAATTGAGGACCACATTACGTTGGGCGCCAGCAATTTCTAGAACTATAGAAGATGATTATAATGAAACTTTATTCCATTACATTGGTTGCCAGTTTCCAATTTTCTAGTTTTCATAGATTTTGATGAATGACTAATTTTACATCGCTGCGTTGGGCGCCAGTTCATGAAATTCATTGAATTGTTTCATAAATTCCGAAGGCTGATAACGTTTTCGCATATTTAATTTGTAGTAAGTACATTGAAATTAAGAAGTACATAACGTTGGGCGCCAACAATTATTAAAACTAAAAGCAGGTGATTATAATAAAACTTTATATGTATTTATATTGGGCGCCAGTTTCTAAAATGTCAATTATGTGAAAATGTCTTTCCTAATATTACGTTAGGGCTCCAACAATTCATAAAACTACCGAAGGTAATTACCTGAAGTCTTTCATCTTACTAATCCCTTAGTTGGGTGGCAGTACAAAGACAATTTAACCTAACCTTACAGCCTAATAAACTTAATTAAAATGTTTAAGCATTATCCACAAATTACCCTTAGAATTGAAACTCTCTCTCTCTCCCGGCAGATGTGTCCCTTTACGGGGTCTCCTTAAATATGTAGAGAATTATAAATGCAAAGTCCAATTAAAGCACCTTTCCATTTCATTTTGTCTACAAAAATCAGGATCTATATATGCTATATACATACACATATGCATATATTATTTAATTTTATTATTTGTATACATGTGTGTGTGTGTATAGGTAAAAGTTTTATTTGGTAGTTGGAAGATATGTTTTAAGGTTAGGTTTTAGTTTTTTTTTTGGTTTTGTTAAGCGTACTTAGTAGAAGTAGGGTCATACATAATATGAGCATGTATTTGTATACATATGTGTGTGTGCGTGTGTGTTAGTTTGTATGCGTTAGTCTTGATGTTTGTGTGTTTGCTTGTGGTTTTCTTTGAAGTAATCAACAAGGCCTACTTAAGTCATGTGCCAATCTCCTTTAAGTATCCGGGTAAATGTCTTTTTAAATTGCTGATTGGCAAGGGCATAACAAAAGGGGTTCATGGGACTGTTGGCATAGCAGAGAAAATACGAAAACATATACAGGTGCTCATTGGTACACGGTGGATTGCGACAAAAACCCTCGACGAGGGCCAACACATGATACGGCGTCCAACAGGCCACAAAGCAGCCCAAAATAAATGATATGGTGCGAAATGCTTTGCGTGCCCGATTTTCCGATTTGGATTTTTGCCTACCCACTCCAATGACCAGGGGGATGGTGGCCTTTTTACTTTTGAAATGTTTACTAATCGACTGCATAAAGTCCCGCTTACTGGACGAGCGACTACTCGTCGAGGTTTGATGATGGGGATGATGCTGATGCTGCGTTGGCTTTTGTAATTTCAAGGAGCTGGATTTTCTTAGTGGGGGATTGGGCTGTTGGCTGGTTGAACCGGAACTTGTGCCCGATGTGGAAGCCATTTTATTGGTGGTATCCGATGTTTCACGTTCATCGATTTTATCCAGACTTTTTGAAGTCATCACAGGTGGGGGACGCTGATAGGATGATGGAGGCGCCATGGCTGCCGTTGATGTTGTTGTTGTCGTCCCGCTTATTGTTGTCGTCGAGGCAGTTGAAGATGTTGTCACAGTGCTAGCAATCTGTGTCCTAGCTGCTGAGTTGCTAACGCCATTTTTTGTTGCAGCCACCTGTTGCTGCTGCTGCTGCTGGTGTTGCTGTTGTTGGTGTCCTTTGGAGGTGTATTGTAACAAAACACCATCGGCACTACTGTGACGTGGAAATAACATGATGTCAATGGAACTTTCCCGACGCTCCTTGTCAAAGTCTTCGAGACCTGTATAGGAAATGAGTAAATGTTTTTCAACAATGTCAACATTGTTCATTGTCATGGATGTGGCTTCATGTGTACTATGGAATGAGGAAGAGGGTGGAGCAAAACAAATTTCTGTGGTGGTATGATGGAGGAGAAGGTTAGGGGAATTTTCATCACCTTGCTGCAGGGGAGGACAGGTTGGTGACATTGACGTTGACCCGAGGGGGGCTAGAGGTCTGGTGGTGGTGGTGTTGGTGTTGGTGTTGGTGGATGCTGCCTTTTGGGTTTGGGCCACTTTTTTCAAAGCTTGACTTAACAATGTTGGGCTGCTGGCAATTTGATTGGCTGCATGCAACTGCGGACTACCGGCACTTGTGATTTGGTTTTTGGTTGTTAACGATGGATTCATGTTAGACTGCTGCGGATAGGAGCTACCATTGTAGCTATGCAAGGTATTGTAGGTGGTGGGAGAGAGAGTCATTGCTATGGAACTCTCATCCATGAAACGCAACTCTGAGTTATTGGCCATTACATCATAGGTGAGATGTAATTCACTATTGCTACTGGGATTGTCGGAGCCTTCGGAGATAAGGGAATTACATTGAAATGGTTCCGGAGGGGGTAGAATGGCATGCACCAAACTTGGCTGCACTTGGTCACGGGGTACAACAATGGGAGCCAAATTTACGGGCGAAAGGGGAGATTCATCATTGGCTGTGGGTGAGGAGGCTTTTGGGACTTTGTGGGTTTCCGCCACCCGCTCAGTCTCGACAATCTGTGAAAGGGTGGCACAAGAGGTCCTCTTCGTTTTGTCCAGAATGGGTAGGCGACCTAGTTCCTCTTTACTTTGAGCTCTCTCCAAGCGTTGGCTAGAGGGATGGGGAGAACTACTGCCCGAGGACAGGGCCACAGCTTCAGTGGATTTAGAGGTGGGTGTTGACAAACCTTTACTGCGTGTGGCCAACAAAGCCGCCTGGGCTCCAAAGACCAGGCCAATGGAAGACCGTTTACGTAAATTGGACAGTTTCTGTTGGTTGGCCATTTGTTGGGCCTGATTCACTGAACTCTCCTCATCCGAATCAAAGGCTGGACTACTGGAACGTTCAGATTTTTCCACTTCCCCCGAATCGGTTTTGGAACCTTTGTTATTGTTGCTGGTAGCTCGATTATTGGTATCGGAAATGCGTCGTTGTTGTTCGGAACCTTCGTTGAGGGTACCATTGATAATATCTGCCGCCTGGGCCAAGGGATTGGCTTGGCCAGAACCACTATAGCGTTTGCCAACGCCTCCTCCAGCAGCATCACAGCCTGCATTATCCTCTCCACCCGCGAGATCCACTTTTGTCTTGAGAATTTTCTCTTCTATAGCTCCTATGCCAGCGGCATGACCTGCCATACCAGACATGGCCCCAGCACTTAGGGCCACCATGGATTGCATTTTACGTTGTTTGGCCTCACTGCGTTTTTGCATTTCATAGGCCGTCTTATAGATGCCTCCATATAGGACGAAAAGGACAATTAAAGTGGTCCAATAATAGCCAATAATAAGAGCCGTATTAAACACGGGGTCCTTGAGGAATTGCACTGCACATTGCCCCGGGAGGAGATCACGTTTACCCGTAAAATGTTCCCAGCCAAAGATGGAAATGAAAAATAGCAAAGCTGGTATGATCCAAGTAATGGTGACCATATAAATCACTCGTCGTTTGGTACGCCAACTACGATATTTGGCAGCAATTTTCACCGAACAATAACGATCGATGGTTATCAGCAGGACCGTATACTGGGACACTAGACACACGGTATAGTCCACCGAAAGCCAGAGATCACATAGCAGAGGACCCAAATCCCAATAGCCCATGAGAACATAGACTGTGTAGAAAGGCATGGAGACAGTTCCTAAAATGAAAAAAAAAAACAAAAGACATGATGGGAAATAAGAGTCTCTATTCGTATCCTGGTAATACAAACCTATCAGCATATCTGTGGCCGCCAATGAGGCTATAAAATAATTACTTGGTTGCCTTATATTTCGATCCACAATGAATGCCAAAAGGACCAAAATATTACCGCCCACTGTTAGAATGATGCAAATGGCCAGACACACCGCTATGGCTATGGTTTGCCAAAGCTCAAAGGGTGGCAAAACCAGTGCCGGGCCACCACCCTCCTCACTTTCATTGCCCTCGGTGCCATAGATACTCGTACTATTCGTCGTTGTACCATTGACAAAGGCAGCCAATCGTTCCAAATCATCGCTAGTCCATAGATTCAGTTCTCCATTGTCCCCTATGAATGGTCGATAGAGTTGAGCTGCTTTTAGCAGACGCTTACATTCGTTATGTTCGACAAAACGATTGTAAATGGATTTACAGAGATTTTCACGTTCCTTTTTAAGGCGCCTGTGGGCGAAGAAAAAGCAAAACAAAAACAAAAGACAAAAAACAAATTCAAATCCCCAGATCTAGAAAAGGTAACCTCAAAGGGTTTTTGGTGATTTGCCCTATTTAGATTTACCATTGTGTTATGAAATCAGGTTTTATTGAGTAAATCGGATCGGTTTTGTTGTCCAATTCCGTTGAGGATAAATCAAAATCCTCCATGTCATTGGTCACACTGGTGGTTTTCATTGTCCTCTTTTTCACAGCAGCTGCAGTTACAGTAGATTCTCAATTAGAAATCGCCATTGGGGGGGGGGGGGGTCTGTTTGCATTCATCTCTCTGCCATATCCTTAGCCATGTGTGTTCTGTGTATCCTGTTGGTTAGAAGAAGAAGAAATTTTTTTGGGGTTATAATCAAGTAGATATTTTTCGGGGGGTTTCTATTTGCATACTGAGTTGAAATCAATAAGAAAATGATAATTGCTAGACCCCAAAAATTGTCCAATTATGGAATTCATAAATTAACCAAATTCAGAAATTAAAAATAGTTGCGATTTTGAATGGAAAGAAAGAATGATCGAATAAAATTTTCTAAAAAAATAAAATAATTTCATAAATATTATGTAAAAGTTCATAAATATTATGTATGCATACGTACATAGCATTTGTGAACCTTAACATAATATTTACGAAAGCATCATACATTAAATGAAAAATTATTTTATTTTTTTTTGGATAATTTTATTTTATACGATCTTTCTTTTGTATCAAATAGAAAATAATTATTCAAGCTTGAGATCGTTTTTATATGTATTAGTTTCTTTATTTTTCAATATTTGGAATTTCAGAAGCAGATCTAAAATATCAACTACAAATCAGATACAGCTAACATTACTCACATAACATATACTGACCAGGGATGGAAAATACAATTTTTAAGAAAGTAAAAAAAAGGTACTTTTTTGAGCGAAAAAGTATTTTTCAATAAATTTTAAGAAAAATTCCATTGGAAGATTATTGTCAAGAGCTCCCTTAAATTGAATTTTAAAGAAAATAAAATTGTTGTCGTTTTTTATTTCAGCTTTTTGTTGGGTTTAATAAACTGCCTGAATTTATTCTGATAATTGGTTGATAGTTTTGCTGCAAGTAGAGGATGCTGATGAGGAATGTGGTAATTCCGAAACGTGCGTCCATCCAACCATCTTGCAGTCTATAGGGCTTTGCCCAAATAAATTTGACAAACATTCTTTTCCTCTGTTGGTTAAGCTACTCTTGTAGTTTAGTCAATGTATGGTTTTAAGCTGAAATAAAAAACAACAACAATGCTTAAAGAACAAAACCAACAATAACAAAACAAAACAAATAGAAAATAAAATTTTGTTTGCCACCTCCTAAATTTTAAATATTTGCTTTTTATATCCTGTTTTTCTGATTTCGACCAAAAATGGTCAAAATACCATGTGATATGGTATCGAAAATTTTGATCTACAAAGTGGTGCAGGGTATAATATAGTCGGCCCCGCCCGACTTTAGACTTTCCTTACTTGTTTTAGTCTTATATTCGCTTACAAAGACTACCGTAGTTGTAATAGCGGCTGCCACAGCTCTACTTTATGGTACTACATAAATTTTCTCTGGATAAATAAAAATAAATTTTTGACAAAATTTTCTATAGAAATGAAATGTTGCCAAAATTTTCTATAGAATTAAAATGTTGACAAAATTCTCTATAGAAATAAAATGTTGACAAAATTCTCTATAGAAATAAAATTTTGACAAAATTTTCTATAGAAATAAAATTTTGACAAAATATTCTATATAAATAAATTTTGACAAGATTTTCTATAGAAATAAAATGTTGACAACATTTTTTATAGAAATAAAATGTTCACAAAATTTTCTATAGAAATAAAATTTTGATTTCTATAGAAATAAAATTTTGACAAAATTACCTACAGAAATAAAATTTTGACAAAATTTCGTATAGAAATAAAATTTTGACAAAATTTTCTATTGAAATAAAATTTTGACAAAATTTCCTATAGAAATAATATTTTGACAAAAGTTTCTATAGAAATAAAATTTTGACAAAATTTCCTACAGAAATAAAATTTTGGCAAAATTTTCTATAGAAATAAAATGTTGATATAATTTCCTATAGAAATAAAATTTTGACAAAATTTTTTTATAGAAATAAAATTTTGACAAAATTTTCTATAGAAATGAAATGTTGACAAAATTTTCTATAGAAATAAAATTTTGACAAAATTCTTTATAGAAATAAAATTTTGACAAAATTCTTTATAGAAATAAAATGTTGACAAAAATGTCTATAGAAATAAAATTTTGACAAAATTTCCTATAGAAATAAAATTTGGCAAAATTTTCTATAGAAATAAAATTTTGACAAAATTTCCTACAGAAATAAAATTTTGACAAAATTTTCTATAGAAATAATTTTGATGTAATTTTCTATAGAAATAAAATTTTGACAAAATTTCCTTCAGAAATAAAATTTTGACAAAATTTTCTATAGAAATAATTTTGATGTAATTTCCTATAGAAATAAAATTTTGACAAAATTTTCTATAGAAATAAAATTTTGACAAAATTTCCTATAGAAATAAAATTTTGACAAAATTTCCTGTAGAAATAAAATTTTGACAAAATTTTCTATAGAAATAAAATTTTGACAAAATTTCCTATAGAAATAAAATTTTGACAAAATTTCCTATAGAAATAAAATTTTGATATAATTTCCTATAGAAATAAAATTTTGACAAAATTTCCTATAGAAATACAATTTTGATATAATATCCTATAGAAATAAAATTTTGACAAAATTTCTTATAGAAATACAATTTTGACAATATTTTCTTATCTAGATAGTGTTCGTGTGGAAGCGAAATATAGAATCACGTGCTTTTTCGACTAAAACACTATTGAAATTCAAGCAAATCGTATTTGTGACTATGGCTTTTACAATATCGAGATTTTCTTCCCGCAGGAACTTGTCTGTTTTGCCAAATATGTAAAAGACTATTAGCAAATAAGTTTGTTAAAAACTTTCTCAAAATATTAAAATATTTTGTCAAAACTGTTGTACCATATATCTGATATCGTCTCAAAAATGACTACACAAAAGTTACTAAATCATTCACGGGGGTACTACGGTACTGACCAGTGTGAAAAAGTATTGAAAAAAGTACTATAGTACTGCAATTTCCATCTCTGATACTGACACATAATAAATAAGACAAATAGATATACAAGTACCCAACATCAGAGAAAGCAAGAGAGAATCAGTGGAATAAAAGTAACAGACTGATCACTACGTTCGTCTTATTTATGATGTGTCTGTATATGTGAGCAATGTTATATATGTGCTGATTTGTAATTGATTCTCTTCTCTGTTGGTACATTGTTGATGTACATCATTTCTAATGTTAATCGTGTCATAGACATTATAATACATAGACGAGCCATGGGTATCAAACTATGTTTGACAGTTCCGAAGATTAAGAATAAACGAGAAAAATAAGAGCACGCTTACAATCTCTTTCGTTTTCCTTTTTGTAGTTTGCCAATTTTACACAAAATTAGAACGTTTATGATGCACCAGAGGATTTATAAATAAATTAATATATTAAAAGTTCATATTTGAATAAAAAATTGTGACCAAAACCGCGAAAATACGAAATTTAATTTTGAGCTTCATAGCTCTTTACGAACAACACAAAAGCAAATGCGCGAAAATTAATGTTTGGGACTGACTCTTTACGAAAAAATCAAAACGAAATGTCAGAAAATTAATTTTTAGAACTGACATATTTTTATACCCTGCGCCACACTGTGGAACAGGGTATTATAAGTTAGTGCATATGTTTGTAACACCCAGAAGGAGACGAGATAGACACATGGTGTCTTTGGCAATAATGCTCAGGGTGGGTCCCTGAGTCGATATGACCATGTCCGTCTGTCCGTCCATCCGTCCGTCTGTCTGTGAACACATTTTTGTGATCAAAGTCTATGTCGCAATTTAAGTCCAATCGCCTTCAAATTTGCCACATGTTCCTAATTTGGGTCAGAATAGAACCCTATTGATTTTGGAAGAAATCGGTTCAAATTTAGATATAGCTCCCACATATATCTTTCGTCCGATATTGACTAATATGGTTCTAATAGTCAGAGTTGTGGCCCAATTTGGTTGAAATTTTGCACAGGGAGTATATTTAGCATTGTAGATATGCGTGCTAAATTTGATTGAAATCGGTTCAGATTTATATATAGCTCCCATATATAGCTTTCGCCCGATTTACACTCATATGACCACAGAGGCCAATTTTTTACTCCGATTTAGTTGAAATTAGCATTGTAGCTATGCGCGCCCAATTTGGTTTAAATCGGTTCAGATTTAGATATAGCTCCCGTATATATGTTTTTCTGATTTCGACAAAAATGGTCAAAATACCAACATTTTCCTTGTAAAATCGCCACTGCTTATTTAGTCGAAAAGTTGTAAAAATGACTCTAATTTTCCTAAACTTCTAATACATACATATCGAGCGATAAATCATAAATAAACACGCACAGAAAAAACATGTTTGGGCATGGTTGCCGCATCCATTTAATGCTTATTTAGAGTATTTAATTGTCGCGAAAACCATGTATTTTGTCTTTGTAAAAATAATTTTCGAGCGGAGAAAAATATATGTTGGCAATAAGCATTTAAATGGTTCTCAAATGCCGCAAACATGTTCTATTATTTAAATGATAGAATTTGAGACCATTATATGGTCAGGAAAATCATGTACCTGACCATTCAAATTTTTTACTTTTTTGCAGAGAAAAAAGTATTTTTATAGTTTACGTATAGACATGTACACAGCCATTACATGGCCATAAAGACCATGTACATTGTTTTCGTGACCATTTAATTTTTTTGCAGCGACAAGAATTTTATAAAAACATTGAGCAGGTACACACGATCTTCATTTTGCGCGTCAGTCGTGTGTTGATTGTTTCTTGGAATGGACGGAGAATACGGAATTATTGTGTTTTGTGTTAATTTATTTATTCAGAAATGGCACGTGGTTTTATGTGAATACAAAAAAGGAAAGTGTAATTGAAACATATGTACCTGGTTTTTGTTCTGCATTTTGACATATGGTATAATTTATTTTTATTTGCAGTTATATGATGTCTGTGTTTGTACATTTGATGGGCACGAAGTAAATATGGAATGATTTCTTATTGTTGAAATTGAACCAAACTAGAGTGTGTAAAAATATGTGAAGTTTGCTTGCACAACATTATTAATACAAATAAACAATCAATTAGTTTATAAATAAATAAAAACAAATAAATAAAATTGATTTTGTGTTTTCTTTTCTCAAGTGGCGTCCTTTTTTCGACGACGAAAAAAGTTTTTTCATAAAAATCAAAACATTTTAGGTTGTGACCATGTTCTTTTAACTAGAAGAAAAACATTTTTGACGAATAACATAACATTTTAGATCGTGGCCATTGTCTTTTAATGGAAACAAAATTCTTTTTATCAATATAATAACATTTTAGATGAGGACAATTGTATTTTTCTTAGAACCATGTTCACTGAGCCAACATGGTTGCAGGTTAAAATGTTACATGGTCGCCGCAAAAATAGCTGCTATCATATTATTTTGCTCTTCGAATATGATTGTGGCAATCATGTTTCTTCTCAGCGTGAACTTTTGCGAAATTTCCTTAAAATTGCTTCAGATTTAAATGTTTCCCATATTTTTTGTTTACTAACATTGTGTTTCACCCTAGTACATTAGCCGACTTAAATTTTGAGTCTATAGATTTTGTAGAAGTCTATCAAATTCTGTCCAGATCGAGTGATATTTAAATGTATGTATTTGGGACAAGCCTTTATATATAGCCCCCAACACATATGGCGGATGTGATATGGTATCGAAAATTTAGATCTACAAAGTGGTGCAGGGTATAATATAGTCGGCCCTGTCCGACTTTAGACTTTCCTTACTTGTTAGTTATATAGAAGATTTTGTCAAAATTTTAGTTTTATAGAAAATGTTGTCAAAATTATATTTCTATAGACAATTTTGTTAAAAGTTTATTTCTATAGAAAACTTTCTGAGTACTTTATATCTGTAGAGAATTCTTGCAAAATTTTATTTCTAAGAAAATTTCGTCAAAAATTTATTTCTATAGAAGATTTTTTTAAAATTTTATTTCAATAGAATATTGTACCTCTTAATTGGAGATTTATGTTCAAATTGTGGAAATTTTTTAAATAAAAATCTTACTGAATTAGTAACTATATATTAAAAAATTATTTTTATATTATTTTTTAATTGCATAGCATAGCATTGCATACATTTTTTAAGTTATTTTTATACAATGCCTAATTCATTGTGATTTTGTTGTTGAAATTCATAGTGGGATATATTTATTTTCTGTTCTTTATATGAAATAAATACTTTTGTTTTAACCAAAAAAAAAAAAAATAGCTTGGATTGCATATTATTTACACTGCAGATTTTTTTTTGACGATTTATAAAATGGAAGTCACGATTATGACGATTTATTCGAAAAAAGTGACGATTTTTCTTGAAATTTTATTGGCAGCCCTGCACCCGAATTTTGACGATTTGAGAGTATTGGAGAAAGAGAGAGAGAGCAAGCGATTATTATTAGAAATCCTATACATCAACAATGTACCAATAGAAAAGAGAATCAAATCTAAAATCAGATTTGGTATTCCGTTTATAACGCATCGAAATATTGTTGTAAGATCCACAAATTGAAATTCTGAGTTGAAGGTAGCATTGTCCGTCCGTCTTTTAAATTACTTTAACTTCCGAACGAAAAAAACCTAACGGATTGAAACTTGGCACAGGTACCTGTTATTGATGTAGGTCAGATGGTATTGCAAATGGACAATATCTGTACGTTTCGGTACAGATCCCAAACCGACCTCCAAATTTGACTTATGGAGTCTCATGAAGGATCAATTTTCATCCTATCCGGTTGATTTGGTACGTGATGTTAGCCTATGCTCTTTAACAACCATATCGGTCCATAATTATATATAGTTATTCCGTTGTAAATACATCGAAGTATCCAACTCCGAGTGAACAATGTATATTTATATTTTTGATCAGGGAGAAATTCTGAGGCAGTGTGTTGTCAAAATTTTATTTCTATAGAAAATTTTGTCAAAATTTTATTTCTATAAACAATTTTGTTAAAATTTTATTTTTATATAGAAAATTTTGTCCAAATTTTATTTCTATAGAAAATTTTGTCAAAATTTTATTTTTATATAGAAAATTTTGTAAACATTTTATTTTTACAGAAAATTTTGGCAAAATTTTTTTTCTATAGAAAATTTGGCAAAATTTTATTTCTGCAGAAAATTTTGTCAAAATTTTATTTCTGTAGAAAATTTTATAAAAATTTTATTTCTATAGGAAATTTTATCAACATTTTATTTCTATAGGAATTTTGTCAAAATGGCATTTCTATAGAAAATTGTATATAGCTCCCATATGATATAGCCGATATTGCTCTCACCCACCCAACTCTGGTTTCTAGGGCCATATTAGTACATATCGGGTGAAAGATATGGTAGCTATATCTAAATCTAAAAATTTTATTTCTGTAGAAAATTTTATCCAAATTTTATTGCTATAGAAAATTTTGTCAAAATTTTATTTCTATAGAAAATTTTGTCAAAATTTTATTTCTATAGAAAATTTTGTCAAAATTTTATTTTTATATAGAAAATTTTGTCAAAATTTTATTTCTATAGAAAATTTTGTAAAAATGTTATTTCTATAGAAAATTTTGTCAAAATTTTATTTTTATATAGAAAATTTTGTAAACATTTTACTTTTACAGAAAATTTGGGCAAAATTTTTTTTCTATTGTAAATTGTGTCAAATTTTCTCAAAATTTTATTTCTACAGAAAATTTTGTCAAAATTTTATTTCTATAGAAAATTTGGTTAAAATTTTATTTCTGTAGAAAATTTTGTCAAAATTTCATTTCTATAGAAAATTTTCTTACAATTTTATTTCAATTGAAATTTGTCTCAAAATTTTATTTTTCTATAAAAAATTTTCTCAAAATTTTATTTTTATGCAAAATTCTGTAAAAATTGTATTTCTATAGACAATTTTGTTAAAGTTTTATTTTTATATAGAAAATTTTGTCCAAATTTTATTTCTATAGAAAATTTGGCAAAATTTTATTTCTGCAGAAAATTTTGTCAAAATTTTATTTCTGTAGAAAATTTTATAAAAATTTTATTTCTATAGAAAATTTTGTCGAAATTTTGTTTCTATATAGAAAATTTTGTCAAAATTTTGTTTCTGTAGAAAATGTTCTCAAAATTTTAAATCTATAGAAAATCTTTTCAAAATTTTATGCCTATAGAAAATTTTGTCAAATTTTTATTTCTATAAATTTTTTTTTTAAATTTTATTTCTGTAGAAAATTTTGTCAAAATTTTATTTCTATAGAAAATTTTGTCAAAATTTTATTTCTTTAGAAAATTTTGTCAAAATTTTATTTCTATAGAAAATTTTGTCAAAATTTTATTTCTGTAGAAAATTGTGTCAAACTTTTATTTCTGTAGAAGAATTTGTCAAAATTTTATTTCTGTAGAAAATTTTGTCAAATTTTTATTTCTATAGAATTTTTTTTCAAAATTTTATTTCTGTAGAAAATTTTGTCAAACTTTTATTTTATGTAGAAAATTTTCTCAAAATTTTAAATCTATAGAAAATTTTGTCAACATTTTATTTCTTTAGAAAATGTTGTCAGAATTTTATTTCTATTTACCTTATAATAATATCAGCTTTCACATTGTGGCACAGAGCATAATTAACAAACTTTGTTTTAGTTAAAATTCCCTATTTTTTTTGGAGAAATTCAATTTCCTTAGCATTACGAAATTATTACAAATTGAAGATTGCTTCAATATTTTTGTAATATTGATGGCAATAAGGTTTCTTATTTCTACCGGACATCATAGAATTGCCTTCCTATCTAGACCTCAATTTGTGTGCTTTAGCAAAGGCATCTTTTGCTGCATCACAATTTCTTGCTCCTCTTTATTATTAAGGTAAATTTATTTGCAATTTGATCATTTACCAAGAATTTCCCAATAACTAAATTATTCCATGAATTTTCCAATATCTATTAGGGTATAGTCTTAATGATTTTGAACTTTTCACTAAATTGCCCCATAATTTAATGTAGACCCCGTGGTTGGTTGGCTTACCATATGCCTGCTCACGTACAAACTACATCAGTATTTCAAACCTTTCTGACTACATTCATTTTAAGGATCAATGCAGTGAGGGGAAAGGTATGTTGCGGGGTAAGAGTTAGGAGATAAGTGTAAACCTTGATGTTGTTTATTTGATTTGAAAGTAAAATGCACTTTCCCTAGTTAGTATGGAGGGTCTCTTTTTCTTCTTTATCCTGTTTTTGTTTTGTTGTTTTCTCCACCCTAAAGCTTTAGTTAGTAAAGTTGAAATTATGCCTGGGTTTTGGTGATGCAAAGGATGCAAAGCAAAGACCTTAAAGTATTTCCCAAGTATTCCCAAGATAAAGATGTCGGATGTAGTATTGAATGGCTTGGCGTATGCAACTGGCAATCGTCTCTTGAAGGCTGAATAGATGGATGGTTTCTGGGTTGCACTGGCATGCCAGGCATGGATGAATGGCAACTGTTGCATTTCCGTTTGTGTTTCTAGGTTATAAACTTTTGTTGTGGCAAGAGATAACACAGCCAAAGAGAGTGGGAGAGAGAAAGAGAGAGAGGGAGCAATTGTGTCAGTAGATTCTTGTACCTGTGTGAGTGTAGAGAGAAGGCAAGTTTTGGAATTGCAAATTTCATTAAACTTATAAAAAATATCCTTGTTGTTTTGCAGATATAGACATTACTTCGATATTAGGGTATAACGAGGAATAGAATTGTATGAATCTAAAAATAATCTATCAAAATTTGAAAAAAAAAATTACCAAAAAACTATCAAATAAAAAGTTCAAAGACAATGTTTTCTATAAACCTTGTCCAAATTGTTTATTTCTAGAGAAAATTGTGTCAAAATTATTTTCTATGGAAAATTTTGTAAAAAATTATTACTATAGAAAATTTGGCCTAAATTTTATTTCATTGTTGTGTTTTTTTATTTCAGCTTAAAACCATGCATTGACTAAACTACAAGTGTAGCTTAACCAACAGAGGAAAAGAATGTTTGTCAAATTTATTTGGGCAAAGCCCTATAGACTGCAAGATGGTTGGATGGAATTACCACATTCCTCATCAGCATCCACTAGTTGCAGCAAAATTATCAACCAATTATCAGAATAAATTCAGGCAGTTCACTAAACCCAAAAGTAAACCACACTTGAAACTTCCGAAGAAAGGTTTTACATGATAGCCGTCTTAAGCCGAAATAAATTCGTACAAAAAATTTTATTCTTAGAGAAAATTTTGTCAAAACTTTAGTTCTTTAGAAAATTTTATTGCTAGAGAAAATTTTGTCAAAATTTTATTTCTATGGAAAACTTTGTCAACATTTTATTTCTATAGAAAATTTTGTCAAAATATTTTTTCTATGGAAAATTTTGTCAAAATTTTATTTCTATAGAAAACTTTGTCAAAATTTTATTTTTTTGTAAGATTTTTTCAAAATTTTATTTCTATAGAAAATTTTGTCAAAATTTTATTTCTGAAAACAATTTTGTCAACATTTTATTTCTATGGAAATTTTTGTTTTATTTCTATAGAATATTTTGTCAAAATTTTGTTCCTGGAGAAAATTTTGTCAAAATTTTAGTTCTTTAGAAAATTTTATTGCTAGAGAAAATTTTGTCAAAATTATATTTTTATGAAAAATGTTGCCTAAATTTCATTACTATAGAAAATGTTGTCAAAATATTATTTCTATGGAAAATTTTATAAAAATTTTATTTTTATAGAAAATTTTGTAAAAATTTTATTTCTTTGCGAGATTTTTTCAAAATTTTAGTTACATAGAATATTTTGTCAAAATTTTATTTCTATAGAAAATTTTGTCAACATTTTATTCCTAGAGAAAATTTTATGGAAAATTTTGTCAAAATGTTTTTTTCTATAGAAAATTTTATTACTAGAGAAAATTTTGTCTAAATTTTATTTCTATGGAAAATTTTGACAAAATTTATTCTATGGAAAATTATGTTAAAATTTTATTTCTATAGAAAATTTTGTTAAATTTTATTACTAAAAATTTTATGGAAAATTTTGTCAAAATTTTATTTCTATAAACAATTTTGTTAAATTTTATTACTAAAAATTTTATGGCAAATTTTGTCAAAATGTTTTTTTCTATAGAAAATTTTATTACTAGAGAAAATTTTGTCTAAAGTTTATTTTGACAAAATTTATTCTATGGAAAATTATGTCAAAATTTTATTTCTATAGAAAATTTTGTTAAATTTTATTACTATGTCAAAATATTTTTTCTATGGAAAATGTTGCCAAAATTTTATTACTATAGAAAATTTTGTCAAAATTTTATTTCTATGGAAAATTTTGTCAAAATTTTATTTCTATGAAAAACTTTGTCAAAATTTTATTTCTATAGAAAATGTTCTTAAAATTGTATATCTATGGAAAATTTTGTTAAAATTTTATTTCTAGAGAAAATTTTGCCAAAATTTTAGTTCTTTAGAAAATTTTGTCAAAATTTTAGTTCTTTAGAAAACTTTATTGCTAGAGAAAAGTTTGTCAAAATTTTATTTTGTTGCCTAAATTTTATTAATATAGAAAATTTTGTCAAAATGTTATTTCTATGGATAATTTTGTCAAAATTTTATTCCTAGAGAAAATTTTGTCAAAATTTTATTTTAATGGGAAATGTTGCCTAAATTTTATTACTATAGAAAATTTTGTCAAAATTTTATTTTTATGGAAAATTTTGTCAAAATTTTATTTCTATAGAAAATTTTGTCAAAATTTTATTTCTTTGGAAGATTTTTTCAAAATTTTATTTTTATAGAAAATTTTGTCAAAAATTTATTTTTATGAAAATTTTTGTCAAAATTTTATTTCAATGGAAAATTTTGTCAAAATTTTTTTGCTAGAGAAAATTTTGTCAAAATTTTATTGCTAGAGAAAATTTTGTCAAAAGTTTAGTTCTTCGGAAAATTTTATTGCTAGAGAAAATTTTGTCAAAATTTTATTTCTCTGGAAAATGTTGTCAAAATTTTATTTCTAGGAAAATGTTGTCAATTTTTTTTTTCTATAGAAAATTTTATTACTAGAGAAAATTTTGTCAAAATTTTATTTCTATGGAAAATTTTGTCAACATTTTATTTCTATGGAAAATTATGTCAAAATTTTATTTCTATAGAAATTTTTGTCAAAATTTTATTTCTATGGAAAATTTTGTCAAAATTTTATTTCTGTAGAAAATTTTGTCAAAATTTTATTTCTTTGGAAGTTTTTTTTTTTTTTCTATAGGAATAAAATTTGGACAAAATTTTATTTCTATAGAAAATTTTGTCAACATTTTATTTCTATGGAATCTTTTGTCAATGTTTTATTTTTATAGAAAATGTTTTCAACATTTTATTTCTATAGCAAATTTTGTCAAAATTTTATTCCTAGAGAAAATTTTGTCAAAACTTTAGTTCTTTAGAAAATTTTATTGCTAGAGAAAATTTTGTCAAAATTTTATTTTTATGAAAAATGTTGCCTAAATTTTATTACTATAGAAAATTTTGTCAAAATTTTATTTCTATGGAAAATTTTGTCAAAATTTTATTTCTATAGAAAACTTTGTCAAAATTTTATTTCGTTGGAAGATTTTTAAAAATTTTATTTCTATAGAAAATTTTATCAACATTTTATTCCTAGAGAAAATTTTGTCAAAATATTTTTTCTATGGAAAATTGTTTAAAATTTTTTTTCTATAGAAAACTTTGTCAAAATTTTATTTCTTTGGAAGATTTTTTCAAAATTTTATTTCTATAGAAAATTTTGTCAACATTTTATTTCTATAGAAAATTTTATCAAATTTTATTTCTATAGATAATTTTATTCCTACAGAAAATTATGTCAAAATTTTATTTCTATAGAAAATTTTGTCAACAAATTTTATCTATGGAAAATTTTGTCAAAGTTTTATTTCTATAGAAAACTTTGTCAAAATTTTATTTCTTTGGAAGATTTTTTAAAATATTTATTTCTATAGAAAATTTTGTCAAAATTTTATTTCTATAGAAAATTTTGTCAACATTTTAGTTCTTTAGAAAATTTTGTCAAAATGTTATTTCTAAGAAAATTTTGTAAAAATTTTATTCCTAGAGAAAATTTTGTCATAATTTAATTCTTTAGAAAATTTCTGACATGTCAAAATTTTATTCCTAAATAACATTTGGTCAACATTTTATTTCGGTAGAAAATTTTGAAAAATTTTATTTCTATAGAAAATGTTGTCAAAATTTTATTTCTATGGAAAATTTTGTCAAAATTTTATTTCTATAAAAATTTAGTCAACATATTATTTCTATGGAAAATTTTGTCAAAATTTTATTTCTATAGAAAATTTTGTCAAAATTTTATTCCTAGAGAAAATTTTGCCTAAATTTTATTACAAGAGAAATTTGTGAAGTACCTCTTAAATGGCGAGGAATATTGTGCAAAATCTAGCAAAACATCAAGAATTCTACCAATCTACCACACAGTAAAAAATTTAAAATTTTTGGTAGAATTCTACAAATTGTGGCAACCGTGTTGGACTACGTTACACCAAGAAAAAACATGCCTGGTTCCAAAGAATTTGTCTTTACTCTAATAAATTTGCTATTGATTCCGAGCCAAAGATAGAATACTAGGCTAGAAATTTTTGTGGAACAATTTTCATAGTTTTGTTGTGTTGGTAAATACAGAAAAAAAAACTAGAATATATGTGTTGGTCATATCATTCATCAATATTTGGATATATGGAAGCTCTGTGCAAACTGGTTGCCGCGCGAGCTCACATTTGACCAAAAACAACAACGTGTTGATGATTCTGAACGGTGTTTGCAGTTGTTAACTCGTAATACACCCGAGTTTTTCCGTCGATATGTGACAATGGATGAAACATGGCTCCACTCCTGAGTCTGATCGACAGTCAGCTGAGTGGCCAGCGACCGGTGAACCGTCTCCGAAGCGTGGAAAGACTGAAAAGTCCGCTGGCAAAGTAATAGCCTCTTTTGTTTGGGATGCGCATGGAATAATTTTTATCGATTATCTTGAGAAGGGAAAAACCATCAACAGTGACTATTATATGGCGTTATTGGAGCGTTTGAAGGTCGAAATCGCGGCAAAACGGTCCCATATGAAGAAGAAAAAAGTGTTGTCCACCAAGACAACACACCGTGCCACAAGTCATTGAGAACGATGGCAAAAATTCATAAATTGGGCTTCGAATTGCTTCCCCACCCACCGTATTCTCCAGATCTGGCCCCCAGTGACTTTTTCCGGTTCTCAGACCTGAAAAGAATGCTCGAAGGAAAAAAAATTTGGCTGCAATGAAGAGGTGATCGCCGAAACTGAGGCCTATTTTGAGGCAAACCGAAGGAGTACTACCAAAATGGTATCAAAAAATTGGAAGGTCGTTATAATCGTTGTATCGCTCTTGAAGGGAACTATGTTGAATAATAAAAACGAATTTTGACAAAAAATGTGTTTTTCTTTGTTAGACCGGATACTTATCAGCCAACCTGTTAAGTAGTACGGTAACAGCTTACTTGTTACCTAGAGGGAAATCGCCCCTATAACAGACTAAAATTACAATAGACTCATCTAAGATTGGAAAAACTGTAATACTTTTGTTTTTCTATATTTGGTGATAAAAAAAAAAAACTTTATTTGTCAAATGAATAGTTAACTCTTGGTCAATGCAGGGAATACTAGGATGCATGCTGATAAGTAGTACGGTAACAGCTTACTTGTTACCTAGAGGGTGGCAATTCGCTCCTTTTAACGACAAAACCAATCGATAGATTAGGTTTTTAATTTTTGGAAAAAAAAACTAGAATGTATGCTAGTAGTATGGTAACAGGTTACTTGTTACCTAGAGGGTAGCAATTCTCCCCTTCAACATACTAAACATGCGATCGCTGATTGGAAAAACTGTAATACTTATGCTTTTCTAGATTTTCTGATAAAAAAGTTAATTGTCAAGAGAATAGTATATTCTTGGTGAATTTATGAATTTAAATATGTAACTTGAGCGGTAATCAGTTACTTGTTACCTAATGAGTGGCAATGTGGAACAACTTCCATTTTTTACTGGGGTGAATGTAGAGAGAAGTAATTAGTATGGTAACCAGTTACTTGTTTCCTAGAAGGTTGCAATTCCCCCCTTGAAATGACAAAACCAAGATCAATCGATTAGGGTTTTACTTTTTGATGGATTTTCTATCTACTCCATTATCTAAACAAATTGTCCTCAGTACCTTATGTCGATTTAGAGCTTTGTCCAAAGATTTCTTTGGAATTGGAAAAAAAAATTATGGGGGATCCCCGGATGAATTTAAATAGAAATATTTGTGGACCAATTTTGTGTTGTTGGGTTGGTGAAAGCACAGAAATCTAGAATTTATGTAACTGGTTACCATACCAGTTACTTGTAAACACAGAAATCTAGAATTTATGTAACTGGTTACCATACCAGTTACTTGTAACATAAAGGTTGGCAATTCACCTCTCAAAACAACAAAACCGTGCAATCGAACCATCTAAGGTTTGAAAAATATTTTCTTTTCTATATTTTGCGAGAAAAAAAATCATAACTTTATTGGTAAAAAATTAAAACTTTATTATAAGAAAATTGCATAGCCCTTTTCAATGATGCAAAAAATGGGGAATAGGCAAAACTATGCAATATAGAATTCTCTCTTCGATGACATCATTTATCAAGGTTGCAAGGAGGCAAGTTGACCGGGAAATAGAAAAAAACTCCAACAAATTGACTATGCAGGTACTCAAAACTACCTCACATCATCCTTGGTTATTTATGCGTCTATTTTATGGCCTTGTGCCACTTCAAAAGAAATGTTACGGAAATTGCTAGGTCTCTCCCTCTGTCTGTGCCAGTGCCAGTACTCAACCACCACCAATGGCCAGGAGAATATGCCAGGCATTTAGATGTGCTGCATAAACTTTTCAAAAGCCATAATCCAGACTGTTTCTTAGTCAAATGCGGATGAATTTGATAGGTTTAAATGGATTTGTGTTCACTTTTACATGAATTTAAATTCACTTTGGCCATAAACCCAAAGTGGAAGTGACATTTAACTTAAACGAACTTTGCTTGAAAGTCTAGGAAGGAATAAAAAACCTTATTGCGTTGTGTACTTTTTGCTTTCTAGTTATTTCCCAACAATTGCTGGGATGTAAAAGTCTAGGATTTGTGTCATATGTGAAAGGAGAATGGGTTGTAAACATCCTTCCCTACCCCCCAAAAGTAATAAATATTTATGAAGTTCTTGCTTTTGGTAGACAGGATAAATAAAAGCAATGCGTCAGCTATGTATGATGTGGTTTATGGTAGACATAGTTTTCCGACTTTACTTTGAATAACAAAGGCAAAGGTTATCGGAAAGTTTTCCCAAGGAATATGTAGTGATTGTGGGAAGAGTATGCATAAAGTTTTTAAACCAAAAATATGATTTTTTTTTAAGAAATCAGAAAGTTTACAAAAGAACCTCAGTGAGCCCAATTTTTTTTTAAATCCAGGAGCACTTTTGAAGAAATATCTACACTCAAAAAAGTTTATTTCAAACCAAAGATTATGAATAAACTCTGAATTACACTCAAACCCTCCGAAAAATTTTTCTTGATAGTCCCCAAATCATGACCATTTTACCCATACTATAGCAATAAAATATTGAGAAAATTTTCTATAGAAATAAAATGTTGAGAAAATTTTCTATAGAAATAAAATGTTGAGAAAATTTTCTATAGAAATAAAATTTTGCAAACATTTTCTATAGAAATAAAATTTTGTCAAAATTATATTTATTTAGAAAATTTCTATAGAAAAATTTCTTGAAATATAATTTTGACAAAATTTTCTATAGAAATAAAATTTTGAGAACATTTTCCATAGAAATAAATTTTTGACAAAATGTTCGATATAATTGAAATTTTCTATAGAAATAACATTTTGCAAAAATTTTCTATAGAAATAAAAGTTTGACAATATTTTTTAGAGAAATAAAATTTTGAGAAAAATTTTTATAGAATTATAAATTAATGGTTCTTCAAGCTCGAGGTCTAGAAATAAAATTTTACAAAACTTTCCATAGAAATAAAATTTTGAGAACATTTTCCATAGAAATAAAATTTTTACAAAATTTTCTATAGAAATAAAATTTTTACAAAATTTTCGATAGAAATAAAATTTTGACAAAATTTTCTATAGAAATAAAATTTGACAAAATTTATATAGGAACAAAATTTTGACAAAATTTTCTATAGAAATAAAATTTTGACAAAATTTTTTAGAGAAATAAAATTTTGCAAAAAATTTCTATAGAAATAAAATTTTGTCAAAATTTTCTATAATAATAAAATTTTGAGAAATTTTTTTATAGAAATCAAATTTTGCGAAAAATGTCTATAGAAATAAAATTTAACAAAATTTTCTATAGAAATAAAATTTTGAGAACATTTTCCATAGAAATAAAATTTTGACAAAAAGTTCGATATAATTAAAATTTTCTATAGAAATAACATTTTGCAAAAATTTTCTATAGAAAAAAAAATTTTACAAAATTTTCGATAGAAATAAAATTTTTACAAAATTTTCTATAGAAATAAAATTTTGACAAAATTTATATAGAAACAAAATTTTGACAAAATTTTCCATAAAAATAAAATTTTGAGAACATTTTCTATAGAAATAAAATTTTGTCAAAATGTTCTATAAAAAATAAAATTTAATAAAATTTTTTGACAAAATTTTCTACTGAAATAAAATTTTGACATAGTTTTCCATAGAAATAAAATTTAATAGAAAAATTGAAGCAAAGAAATAAATTTTGACAAAAATTTCGATATAATTAAAATGTTCACAAAATTTTGTATAGAAATAAAATTTTGACAAAATTTATATAGGAACAAAATTTTGACAAAATTTTCTATAGAAATAAAATTTTGACAAAATTTTTTAGAGAAATAAAATTTTGCAAAAAATTTCTATAGAAATAAAATTTTGTCAAAATTTTCTATAATAATAAAATTTTGAGAAATTTTTTTATAGAAATCAAATTTTGCGAAAAATGTCTATAGAAATAAAATTTAACAAAATTTTCTATAGAAATAAAATTTTGACAAAATGTTCGATATAATTAAAATTTTCTATAGAAATAACATTTTGCAAAAATTTTCTATAGAAATAAAATTTTTACAAAATTTTCGATAGAAATAAAATTTTTACAAAATTTTCTATAGAAATAAAATTTTGACAAAATTTATATAGAAACAAAATTTTGACAAAATTTTCCATAAAAATAAAATTTTGACAACATTTTCTATAGAAATAAAATTTTGTCAAAATGTTCTATAAAAAATAAAATTTAATAAAATTTTTTACAACAAAAAAAATCTTTTGACAAAATTTTCTACTGAAATAAAATTTTGACATAATTTTCCATAGAAATAAAATTTAATAGAAAAATTGAAGCAAAGAAATAAATTTTGACAAAAATTTCGATATAATTAAAATGTTCACAAAATTTTGTATAGAAATAAAATTTTGACAAAATTTATATAGGAACAAAATTTTGACAAAATTTGCTATAGAAATAAAATTTTGACAAAATTTTTTAGAGAAATAAAATTTTGCAAAAAATTTCTATAGAAATAAAATTTTGTCAAAATTTTCTATAATAATAAAATTTTGAGAAATTTTTTTATAGAAATCAAATTTTGCGAAAAATGTCTATAGAAATAAAATTTAACAAAATTTTCTATAGAAATAAAATTTTGACAAAATGTTCGATATAATTAAAATTTTCTATAGAAATAAAATTTTGCAAAAATTTTCTATAGAAATAAAATTTTTACAAAATTTTCGATAGAAATAAAATTTTTACAAAATTTTTTATAGAAATAAAATTTTGACAAAATTTATATAGAAACAAAATTTTGACAAAATTTTCCATAAAAATAAAATTTTGACAACGTTTTCTATAGAAATAAAATTTTGTCAAAATGCTCTATAAAAAATAAAATTTAATAAAATTTTTTACAACAAAAAAAATTTTGACAAAATTTTCTACTGAAATAAAATTTTGACATAGTTTTCCATAGAAATAAAATTTAATAGAAAAATTGAAGCAAAGAAATAAATTTTGACAAAAATTTCGATATAATTAAAATGTTCACAAAATTTTCTATAGAAATAACCATTTGCAAACATTTTTTTTTAGAAATAAAATTTTGACAACATTTCTTAAAGAAATTTTCTATAGAAATAAAATGTTAACAAAATTTTGATAGAAGTACAATTGTGACAAAATTTTTGATAGAAATAAAATTTGGAGAAAAATTTCTATATCAATAAAATTTGGGAAAATGTCTATAGAAATAAAATTATGAAAAAAGAAATTCTTTGGAATTAAATTTTAACAAAATGTCTATAGAAATAAAATTTTGACAAAACCTTCTATGGAAATAAAATTTTGACAAAATTGTGTATAGAAATAAAATTTTGACAAAATTTTTTATATTTGTTTTGTTTTGTTATTGTTGGTTTTGTTCTTTAATCATTGTTGTTGTCTTTTTGATTTCAGATTAAAACCATGTATTGACTAAACTACTAGTGTAGCTTAACCAACAGAGGAAAATAATGTTTGTCAAATTATCTATAAAAATAAAATTTTCCATAGAAAAAAAATTTTGACAAATTTTTTCACAGAAATAAAATTTTTACAAATTTGTCAACAGAAATAAAATTTTGACAAATTTTTCTTTAAAAAATAAAATTTTGACAAAATTTTCTACCGAAATAAAATTTTCTCAAAATTTCCCATAGAAAAAAAAGATCAATAAAAAAAATTAAAGCAAAGATTATAAACTTTCTTTTAATTAACATTGAAGTATTTTAAATAAATTTTTCCTTAATATTGTGTAAATTGAGTAACCCAAAATTAAGGTTGCATAATCTATAGTGTCACGTAAATATATTTTCAGTGTATATAAGATACTGGCTACGACTTGGGATTCAATGTATGAGTATTTTGTAACCCTCCCTAAAGTATATTCTCCACCCTCCAAATAAGATATTGATTAAGGCTTGGAATCTAGTGTGTGTTTTTTTTGGGGAGGGGGAATTTTGTTTATAAAACCCCTAAGCTTATCGTTGGTAACAATAAAAAAGTTTCTCAACTCCTTTTTCCTTAGTTGCTGATGATTAACTACACTTTACATTTTGGGAAACTCGTGTAACAAAAGAATTTCATCCTTCCATCATCCTTCAATATGCATTGTATGAAATGTCACAAGTGTTAGAATATGGAAGTCAACTTCAAAATAATTAATTTTCCCCAAAACAAAAAACATCTTTTGTTTCCTTTAATGAACAGATGGCCTTCGTTTAATCCTTTAACGTTGGCTAAACCAAATAAAAGACCAATTTTTATAAGACACACACACACAGCAAATGTACACCTGCGTTTCATTATGCGTTTTTTGTTTTTGTTTGAGCTCCGAATGTAGACCACAGGATTGAGTTACCTGAAAACAATTTAATTAGCTGTCGTGTGGTGTTGGTTAAGCGTGGTTGTTGGTGTAAAGAGGTTTCCCAATCTTATTTCTCCACATTTGTGGTGTGTGGGGAGAGAGTTCCTTTTGTAATATACTAATAAAGAGTTAGTGAGAAAGAGTGTGAGAGGGAGAGTGTCAGAGTTTTTTTTTGAAGGTTTAATATAAAAGGTGTCGTTGTTGTTGTTTTTTTATTTGTCCCAGAGGATGTTGGTGTTGGCTTTATGATATGAATGAATAAAGTTTCGTGTTTTTCATTTCTCCTTGAGGGAGTGTTTGGGAATTTATGAGCAAACAAATATTGTGCCTCCTATGGCCATTTATTGACCTTCGTCGTTAATGATTTAAATCAGCTGAAGTATTGGCAGGCCCAAACAACTGTTATTCAAAATCCATGAATCCATGATGGATGAATTGTAGGGAAGGGGGAGAGATGAGGGTGAGGTTAACTATAAAAGAGATATGGGAGGATTGTTAATAGTGAGAGAGGGTTTGCATTAGCTGTTTTATGTTCTAAGCACGCCTTTGGCCTTTTTCTTTGGTAGGCGTTTTACTCCCCCCCCCCCCCCCCCCCCCCACTAGACTTTTCCCATGTTTAGTTAAGCAGTCAGTCATTCATTCATTCGTTTATTCATTTCTTTCATTTTATCCAGTTTAGATTGTGTTTAGCACACATTTCATTATGTATTCCTGCCGCAACAATCCAAATGAGATATAATAATGGTTGCTACAATACATGGGTCATGTTGATGATGCTATTGCTGCTCTTGCTGATGGTGTTGCCGGTTCAAGGGATATGGGGCTATGTTGCGAATATGCCTTTGAATGGCAAGAAAAACAAAACAAAATCATTTTCAATTCAAGTATTCACCCACCCGCATACTATGAAGGACTATAATGTGAATACAAAACAACAAACAAATAAACAAAAAAAAAGGACAAAATGTGGATCATTGTTTTCACCAGCTAAATAACAAGAATAGCCCCCATGCCCCCGCATCAACGATGGGGAAACCTAAGTAAGCATGTGTGTGTGTTCCCGAGGAAAGTGCTTATAAACTCATTGACACTACTTATATTGGGGTTATCTAACATGTTGGGTTCCTTATTTTCGCCTCCCCCATTCCCATCCACTCCTAAGACCATGGCCCATGGCTCTATTTGATTGTGATAGATGATGGAGGTGTACATAAATGTTATTCTTTCACTCGTTATTGTCTATTTGCGTTTTTTTAGTGTTTGCTCACGTCCACAATCATTTGCCAAGTTTCCAAGGATATTTTAGAGTGCTTGTTAAAGTAGTACCATTCCACCGTCATAGAATGTTGAACAAATTCTCGGCATTTAAGAGGTGGTGGAGAAGGGGTTCTATGTTTTTTCCCCATAGCCTAATGGCCTAAGAAAACAATGAAAAGATTTTACAATTGTTATTGAGCTAATATGTTAAGGAATTGACAGTTTGTAGTCGTGTTGGGTTTTGTCTGAAATTGAGAGCAATCACATCTTTGACAGTTAAAAAAGATTAAGAGCCATGAAATGGAATTTAGTTTTTGTGAAAACGAAAAGAAAACTCTATTTGGGCATGTTCCCAGCAATCATTTAATGAATATTGGATATTGGATAAGGTAAAATGGGAATCTTTTAATAGACACATACACACGTACTCATATTTAGGTAATCGACTTTATTCCCCTTAGGAATTGAAGTAGTCAGTTGCCATTACTTGGTCTTGTATACTCAAAAAAAAAGTTTACTCGTATCCAAAAATTTTGATCCGTTTATGTTTTCCTATTAATTCAGAGTCAGAGCTGTGGCTTTTGTAAAATAAAGACATATTTTAGGATGCAATATAGTTTGGGGGCTCTATAGATACGTCTCATTTATGAAATTTTCTTTTTTAAAATTCATTATAAAAATCCAAATTACGACAGGTATTTTAAAGTAAAAAATGTTTTCTTAATAACAAAAAAAAAAAAAAACAAGTATATACGGCCGTAAGTTCGGCCAGGCCGAAGCTTATGTACCCTCCACCATGGATTGCGTAGAAACTTCTACTGAAGACTGTCATCCACAATCGAATTACTTGGGTAAATACGTATATAATTAAGTTTGACAAAATTTTCTATACAAATAAAATTTTGACAACATTTTCTATAGAAGTAAAATTTGGACAAAATTTTCTATAGAAATATGATTTTAACAATATTGTCTATAGAAATAACATTTTGACAAAATTTTCTATAGAATTAAAATTTTGACAAAATTTTCAAAAGATTTAAAATTTTGATAACATTCTCTATAGAATTAAAATTTTGACAAAATTTTCTATAGGAATAAAATTTTGACAAAGTTTTCTATAGAAATACAATTTTGCTAGATTATTTTTGACTCGAATGGCAACCATGGGGGCTATATATAATTATGGACCGATGTGAACCAATTTTTGCAAAGATGTTAAGGACCATATACCAACACCATGTGCCAAATTTCAGACGGATCCGATCAAATTTGCTTCTCTTTGAGGCTCAACAAGCCAAATCGGGGGATCGGTTTATATGGGGGCTATATATAATTATGGACCAATATGAACCAATTTTTACGTGGTTGTTAGAGACCATATACTAACACCACGTACCAAATTTCAACCGGATTAGATGAATTTTGCTCCTCTAAGAGGCTCCGGAGTTTAAATCTGGGGATCGGTTTATATGGGGGCTATATATAATTATGGACCGATATGGACCAATTTTTGCATGGTTGTTAGAGATCATATACTTATACCATGTACCAAATTTCTGCCGTATCGGATGAAATTTGCTTCTCTTTGAGGCTTCGCAAGCCAAATCTGGGGATCGGTTAATTTGGGGGCTATATATAATTATGGACCGATGTGAACCAATTTTTGCAAGGATGTTAAGGAGCACATACCAACACCATGTGCCAAATTTTAGCCGGATCGGATGAAATTTGCTTCTCTTTGAGGCTCAACAAACCAAATCTGGGGATCGGTTTATATGGGGGCTATACGAAGAAGTGAACCGATATGACACATTTGCAATACCATCCGACCTACATCAATAACAACTACTTGTGCCAAGTTTCAAGTCGATAGCTTGTTTCGTTCGGAAGTTAGCGTGATTTCAACAGACGGACGGACGGACGGACGGACGGACATGCTCAGATCGACTCAGAATTTCACCACGACCCAGAATATATATACTTTATGGGGTCTTAGAGCAATATTTCGATGTGTTACAAACGGAATGACAAAGTTAATATACCCCCCATCCTATGGTGGAGGGTATACAAATTAATTTAAACCAAAGATGCATAATCTATAAAATAAGTCTTAGCCTATATATGATTTTTTTTTTGTCTCTACACCAATGATTCAATGTCTCAGTTAATTTAAATGGCGGTATGAAGATGGGTCATAGGAAAATGAACCCAAAAAAATTGAAATGAAACTAAAACGCGGAAGTAGAGTGACGTTATGAATATGAGCCATTTCACCATTTTCATAGGGCTCATATTCATAACGACCTCAAAGTAAAATAAACCCTAAAATTGACCTCAAAGCAAAATAAACCCTAACTATTGGTTCGCAATGGACTGAATAGTCTAAGTGAGCCTGAAATAAATCAACCTGACACTTTAACCTAGCTCAGTTTGGACTCCGTCCATAGGAAAAAATCCATGGTTGTAGCAGTGCCACGGTTGTCACAGTTGGTAGAATTTTGTTAAAGGTGTTAGATTTTTTACTTTTTGGTAGATTTTGCAAAATATTCCTCCGCAACTAAGAAGTACTTCACAAATTTCCTCCATAAATAAAATATTGACAAAAAAATTCTATAGGAATAAAATTTTGCAAAAATTTTCTATAGAAATAAAATTTTGACAAAGTTTTCTATAAAATAATATCTTGAAAAAAATTTCTATAGAAATAAAATTTTTACATACAAATAGAAGTTGTGACAAAATTTTCTATATAAATATAAAATTTTCTGTTGGATAGAAAATTTTGACAAAATTTTCCATAGTAATAAAACTTTTAAGAAATCTTCCATAGAAATAAAATTTTGGCAAAAATTATAGAAATATATTGTTTAACAAATGTTTCTATAGAAATAAAATTGGGAAAATTTTTTCTATTGAAAAAATTTTGACATAATTTTCTATAAACATAAAATTTTGACAAAAAAATTCTGACAATTTACCTTTTAAAAGTAAAATTTTTACAAATATTTCCATAGTAATAAAAATTTTAGGAAATTTTCTATATAATTAGAATTTTGAAAAAAAAATTTCTATGGAAAATTGACACAAATTTTCTATATAAATAGAATTTTTGACAAAATTTTCTATAGAAATAAAATTAAAAACAAAAATTCTTTTGAAATAAAATTTTACAAAATTTTCTGTAGAAATAAAATTTTGGAAAATTTTCTATAGAAATAGTATTTTGCCTAATTTTCTATAGAAATAAAATTTCACTAAAATTTTCTATAGAAACAAAATTTTGAAAAAATTGTCTATAGAAATAAAATTTTGAAAAATTATTTCTATTTGAAATAAAAATTTGACATACATTTCTATAGAATTACAATTTTGACAACATTTTCTATAGAAATAATATTTTGCCTAATTTTAACATAATTTTTTGTAGAAATAAATAGAATGTTGACAAAATTTTCTATAGAAATAAAATTTTGCCAAAATTTTTCTAAAGAAAGAGAATTTTTGAAAAAAATTTTCTATAGATATAAAATTTAAAATTTTAAAAAATAAATAAAATTTTACAAAATTTTCTGTAGAAATAAAATTTTGACAAATGTTCTATTGAAATAATATTTTGCCTAATTTCCTATAGAACTAAAATTTCACAAAAATTTTCTTTAGAAACAAAATTTTGACAAAATTGTCTATAGAAATAAAATTTTGACAAAATTTTCTATAGAAATAATATTTTACCTGATTTTGACATAATTTTCTATAGAAATGCAAGTTGGAAAAAAATATTCTATAGAAATAAAATTTTGACAAACTTTTCTGTTGGAAATAAAATTTCGACAAAATCTTCTGTTGGAAAGAAAATTGTGATAAAATGTTCCATAAGAGTAAAAATTTGACAATATTTTCCGTACTAAAAAATTTTTAGAATTTTTTTCCGTTGGAAAGAAAATTTTGACAAAATTTTTAATAGAAATAAAATTTTAATAAAAAGTGTATAGAAATAAAATTTTTAAAAATGTTCTATAGAAATAATATTTTGCCTTATTTGCTTTAGAAATAAAATTTCACTAAAATTTTCTATAGAAACAAAATTTTGACAAAATTGTCTATAGAAATAACATTTTGACAAAATTTTCCATAGAAATAAAATTATTTCTATTAAAATAAAAATTTGACATAAATTTCGATAGAAATGCAATTTTGATAATATTTTCTATAGAAATAATATTTTGCCTAATTTTAACATAGTTTTTTATAGAAATACAAGTTTGAAAGAAATTTTCTATCTAAATAGAATTTTGACAAAATTTTTTATAGAAATAAAATGGTGACCAAATTTTTCTATAGAAATAGAATTTGTGACAAAATTTTCTATAGAAATAAAATTAAAAAAAATCTTTTGAAATAAAAAATTTTCTATAGAAATAAAATTTTGAAAAATGTTCTATTGAAATAATATTTTGCCTAATTTTCTATAGAACTAAAATTTAACAAACATTTTCTATAGAAACAAAATTTTGACAAAATTTTCCATGAAAAAAATTTTCTATAGAAATAGAATTTTTGACAAAATTTTCTATAGAAATAAAATTAAAAAAAAAAAAAACTTTTGAAATAAAATTTTGACAACATTTTCTATAAAAATAAAATTTTGAAAAATTATTTCTATTGACATACATTTCTATAGAAATAACATTTTGACAAAATTTTCTATAGAAGTAAAATTGTGAAAAAATATTTCTATAGAAATAATAGTTTGCCTAATTTTGACATAATTTTCTATAGAAATACAATTTTGTCAAAATTTTCTGTTGGAAAGAAAATTGTGATAAAATTTTCTATAAGAGTAAAAGTTTGACAATATTTTCCATAGTAATAACATTTTTAGGAAATTTTCTACAGAAATAAAATTTTGGTAAAATTTTTTATAGAGATAAAATTTTCTATAGTTGTAAAATGTTGACAAAATTTTCTATAGCAATAAAATTTTGATAGAACAAATTTTCTATAGAAATTCAATTTTGACAAAATTTTAGATAGGAATAAAATGTTGACAAAATTTTTAATAAAAGTAATATCTTTAATATTTTGGGTTTTAAGGCATACTAAGTCTCCTGCTTTCTTCCATTTGTAGAAGTAGTAACTTTCTTTCGTAGGTGCAAACTAAAATTATTTAAAACTTCGACACATTTACAATTCACATTTACACTCAAATATATTGTTGTTATTAGGAGTGGTCAAAAATAACAAATAAACTTCTAAGCTGAATAATGAAACTATTTCTTTTTTCATAATAACCACACAAATTTTATCAAACACTGCAAAATATTATTTTTTATTCGATAGGTTTTTGGTAAAATTTTCTTCAAATTTTGGTAGATTATTTTTGGCTCCAAGGACAACCATGTCTAGTAGCCGGCCGAAGGCTCTCTCCTATTGTCAACTTGGAATTGTGATAGTCCACTTTAGACTCTGGTTATAGGAGAAAATCTTAAACCCGGCCCGGTTTTGTATTGTTTTTGAAATTGAATTGGATATTTTTTTGCAATTTTTTTTTAACAAATAAAAATTGTTTTACTTTGAAGTTTCGTTTCGAAATTGAAAATAAAATCGAATCATAACTAATATAAAGGCTCAAATATTCGGCTTTAATCGAGCATACCTATATGCATAGCAGGATAGTTAGTTTTCGGCCATCTAATTAGTTGGCTTCCAATGTGTCTCTAATCATTAATTTTCCCAAAATATTAAAATTCATCGTTAGTTTCAGTCTTTTCCCCCTTTTGCAATATCCCTCTGTGCGTATACGCATTATTATTCGCTTATCTACACTAATATCCATCATACGCTCCCAAGATTTTATAACCGTAATAAGAACAAAAGCAAAAAATTGTTTCGAATAATAACTAATAATACGTAAGCTGTATAAAAACAAAACAAAAAAACTTTTTTCATTTTCTTTTCGGTACTTTTTTATACTGAACAACATTTGGTTTTCTTGCCATTCTATGCTTGCCCATCATCAGTATCAGCATCGCCATCCGCATTCACAACTATTCATCTACACATAAGAGGCCAATAATGCCTTTTGCGAATCCACTTTGTGTGTCCTCTTTATGGTAATGACGATGTTGATGATCACGGATACAATGAATTGTCCCACCATTCAAGCTCATGCTAGTTTAAAATTAAAATGGGATGGTGTAGATTCCAAAATGATATGCAGCCAGTCACCAACAATTGTTCCATGTTAAACCATGTAAGTACATAGCTCAATGTATGTAGAGTAGCATATATGAGACATAGAGAGTGAGAGAGAGAGAGAGCGCGAGGGTAGAGTATGTTCCTAGACTAATGAGCTAACTTTTGTTTGTTGTATGAACAAAACAACAACACAAAAACAAGAATTGCTTTTGTCTATGGCTTTGTGTGAATGTGTTAGGCCTTTATTGGTCCCACTCCAGTGACTACAGCAACAGCTGATGTTTATAAGCTAAATGACTGTCGTGTGTGCTCTGTACTCTACGATGGACAAACAACTACGAGGTAAAGGCACTAAAGCATTCACTTATTGAGTCAGTGATGCTATTCAGCCTCATCATAAGAGAGACTAGCGACCATTTATCTACAGCCGTTTAAGCTCATTCAAAGTTAGTCGCTGTAAAGAATGGGCTCGTGTTACACAATCAAATACATATTTGTATAGATGGTATGGTACGAAAGTTTTTTTTGTGTTGGTGTGTTTTTGAATGGAGGCAGATTGAAGTGATGGATCAAAATATGTAACGTTCCAAGGTGTGCAGTAACGAAATTGGTTTTGCATGTGACTTTAATCATGAAAGCAGAAATGTATGGTACTGCTGGGTTATCCAACGTCAATTTAGATGAATTCTTATGCTATGGTCACACTGGGAAAATATTTGACAGAAATCAAAAAAGAATCCGTCGCCACAGCCAAACCAGCTAAAATTTTAATCTCATATTGGATATATAACATCATGGTAGGGTTATTTTCCAAAAATCGTATTCAGATATTTGGAAAATGGTTCTGGAAAAATGTTTGACACTAATTTTGGTCAAATATTTGCCTAGTGTGACCACAGCCTTAGTCCATAAATTTTGTTGTGAAGTTGTTTTGCCTTTACATTTTTTTTTTAAATGTCAATATACCTCGGTCCATTTGTAAACAAGACCATAAAAATAAAATAAAATAGGTGGTATGAAAATGGGCCCCAGGAAAATAAGCTCCAATACCCAAATGAAACTGCATCACAGATGTGGGTCCATGCTCCATAATGAATATGAGCGCCATGAAAATGAACCCCAACAAACAGGAGTATGAAAATCGTTGAAAAAATTAGGGCTCATTTTCTCTTTTGAATTAAATGATCGTGTGAAAATAAACCCTAACTGATGGGAAAACAAGTAAGGAAGGTATAAAGTCAGGCGGGGCCGACTATATTATACCCTGCACCACTTCGTAGATCTAAATTTTCGATACCATATCACATCCGTCAAATGTGTTGGGGGCTATATATAAAGGTTTGTCCCAAATATATACATTTAAATATTACTCGATCTGGACAGAATTTGATAGACTTCTACAAAATCTATAGATTCAAAATTTAAGTCGGCTAATGCACTAGGGTGGAACACAATGTTAGTAAAATACAATATGGGAAACATTTAAATCTGAAGCAATTTTAAGGAAACTTCGCAAAAGTTTATTTATGATTTATCGCTCGATATATATGTAAAGGGTGATTCTTTTGAGGTTAGGATTTTCATGCATTAGTATTTGACAGATCACGTGGGATTTCAGACATGGTGTCAAAGAGAAAGATGCTCAGTATGCTTTGACATTTCATCATGAATAGACTTACTAACGAGCAACGCTTGCAAATCATTGAATTTTATTACCAAAATCAGTGTTCGGTTCGAAATGTGTTTCGCGCTTTACGTCCGATTTATGGTCTACATAATCGACCAAGTGAGCAAACAATTAATGCGATTGTGACCAAGTTTCGCACTCAGTTTACTTTATTGGACATTAAACCAACCACACGAATGCGTACAGTGCGTACAGAAGAGAATATTGCGTCTGTTTCTGAGAGTGTTGCTGAAGACCGTGAAATGTCGATTCGTCGCCGTTCGCAGCAATTGGGTTTGTGTTATTCGACCACATGGAAGATTTTACGCAAAGATCTTGGTGTAAAACCGTATAAAATACAGCTCGTGCAAGAACTGAAGCCGAACGATCTGCCACAACGTCGAATTTTCAGTGAATGGGCCCTAGAAAAGTTGGCAGAAAATCCGCTTTTTTATCGACAAATTTTGTTCAGCGATGAGGCTCATTTCTGGTTGAATGGCTACGTAAATAAGCAAAATTGCCGCATTTGGAGTGAAGAGCAACCAGAAGCCGTTCAAGAACTGCCCATGCATCCCGAAAAATGCACTGTTTGGTGTGGTTTGTGCGCTGGTGGAATCATTGGACCGTATTTTTTCAAAGATGCTGTTGGACGCAACGTTACGGTGAATGGCGATCGCTATCGTTCGATGC
The DNA here is from genome assembly GCF_050003625.1 of Haematobia irritans. Lineage (NCBI taxonomy): Eukaryota > Metazoa > Arthropoda > Insecta > Diptera > Muscidae > Haematobia > Haematobia irritans. The sequence goes on along the minus strand of NC_134397.1, from coordinate 245,261,990 downwards.
TAACAAACTTTTTGTTGCCAAAAATGGAAGAACTGAACTTGGTTGACATGTGGTTTCAACAAGATGGCGCTACATGCCACACAGCTCGCGATTCTATGGCCATTTTGAGGGAAAACTTCGGAGAACAATTCATCTCAAGAAATGGACCGGTAAGTTGGCCACCAAGATCATGCGATTTGACGCCTTTAGACTATTTTTTGTGGGGCTACGTCAAGTCTAAAGTCTACAGAAATAAGCCAGCAACTATTCCAGCTTTGGAAGACAACATTTCCGAAGAAATTCGGGCTATTCCGGCCGAACTGCTCGAAAAAGTTGCCCAAAATTGGACTTTCCGAATGGACCACCTAAGACGCAGCCGCGGTCAACATTTAAATGAAATTATCTTCAAAAAGTAAATGTCATGGACCAATCTAACGTTTCAAATAAAGAACCGATGAGATTTTGCAAATTTTATGCGTTTTTTTTTAAAAAAAAGTTATCAAGCTCTTAACAAATCACTCTTTATTAGAAGTTTAGGAAAATTACGGTCATTTTTACAACTTTTCGACTAAACAGTGGCGATTTTACAAGGAAAATGTTGGTATTTTGAACATTTTTGTAGAAATCAGAAAAAATTATATATGGGAGCTATATCTAAATCTGAATCGATTTCAACCAAATTTGGCACGCATAGCTTCAATGCTAATTCTACTCCCTGTGCAAAATTTCAACTAAATCGGAGCAAAAAATTGGCCTCTGTGGTTATATACGTGTAAATCGGGCGAAAGCTATATATGGGAGATATATCTAAATCTATATCGACTCAGGAGCCCACCCTGAGCATTTTTGCCAAAGACACCATGTGTCTATCTCGTCTCCTTCTGGGTGTTGCAAACATATACACTAACTTATAATACCCTGTTCCACAGTGTGGCGCAAGGTATAAATATGGAGTTTTAAGAAAAAGTGACATATGTGAGAGAGTTCCTATATTTTGGGAATCGCTTTGGACCCTTTTGGACTCCATCCACAGGAGAAATCCCTAAGCCTTGGCCGAAGACCGTACACAAAAAAAAATGCTGATGCCATTCTGAACATATTTGTATATTAGCCACCATTGCCAAATTGCAGAAAGCAAAAACATGACCCCAAACACAATCCCAAAAATGAAATTGAGGCTCATTTTCATTGGAGATGTTGGAAGATAAGCCCCTTCATAATTCAAACGGGTTAAAAAAAAATAAAATAATGCTGCTACTCCAAAAAAATATAAAAATTTGATGTTGTTGATTTCCATATAATTTTTTTGGGGTCCCACTTCATTTAGATTTTAGGGCAAATTTTCATGAGACCCATATTCATAGCGGCCAATATACCTCGGCGCTATGTATATGGAATCCATTTAATTTTCCATATAATTTTTTTTAGACTTTAGGGCAAATTTTCATGAGACCCATATTCCTAGCGGCCTATATACCTCGGCGCTATGTATATGGACCCCATGAAATTTATAGAAAATTTTGTCAAAAATTTTATTTCTATAGAAAATTTTGTCAAAATTTTATTTCAATACAAAATTTTGTCAAAATTTTATTTTTGTAGAAAACTTAGTCAAAAATTCTATTTCTATAGAAAATATCAAAATTTTACTTCTATAGAATTTTTTTTTCAAGATTTTATTTCTATAGAAAATTTTGTTAAAATATTATATCTATGGAAATTTTTGTTGTTAAAAATTCTATAGAAATAAAATTCTAACAAAATTGGCTATACAAATAAAATTTTTTTCTATACAAATAAAATTTTGGGAAAATTTTGTATAAAAATTAACTTTTGACACCATTTTCTATAGAAATAAAATTTTGACAAAATTTTCTATAGAAATAAAATTTGACAAAAGTTTATATTGAAATAAAATTTTGACAAAATTTTTTTATAGAAATAAAATTTTGAAAAAAAAATCCAAAGAAATAAAATTTTAATAAAATTTCCTATAAAAATAAAATTGTGACAAAATTTTCTTTAGAAATAAAATTTTTAAAGAATTATTGTTTTTTTTTTTTTAGCTGAGATCAAAAAAAAAAAACAACAATAACGAATGAAGAGAAGCCAACAATAACAAACAAAATGAATGAAGATAGAGGAAGCACGCTCAAAAACAAACCCAGCCAAATACATTCAAATCGATGATTTGAGTTTGGCAAAGGAAAAGAGATATGCTGGCAAATTTGTTTAGGCAGTAGCCGACTATCAAACCCTTTTTCGGGAGGTTCAAGTGTAGTTCACTTTGGGTTGAGTGAATTACCCGAATTTATTCTGATAATTGGTTGATAGTTTTGCTGCAAGTAGAGGATGCTGATGAGGAATGTGGTAATTCCGAAACAGCTGTACATCCAACCATCTTGCAGTCTATAGGGCTTTGCCCAAATAAATTTGACAAGCATACTTTTCCTCTGTTGGTTAAGCTACACTTGTAGTTTAGTCAATGCATGGCTTTAAGCTGAGATCAAAAAAAAAAAAAACAACAATAACGAATGAAGAGAAGCCAACAATAACAAACAAAACGAATTTTTAAAGAATTTCCAATAGAAATAAAATTTTGACAAAATTTTTCTATATAAATAAAATTTTGACGAAATTCAAAAAGCAAAATGACTGAAGAATAAACCAACAATAACAAAACAAAACGAATGCAGTAAGAGGAAGCACGCTCAAAATAAACCCAGCCAACTGCACTCACATCGATGATGTGACGGTGGCAAAGGAAAAGAGACATATTTCGGCAAAGGCCGGCTATCATAAGCCCTACAGACTGCAAGATGATTGGATGGACGCACGTTTCGGAATTACCACATTTCTCATCAGCATCCTCTACTTGCAGCAAAACTATCAACCAATTGTCAGAATAAAATTAGGCACTTCACTAAACCGAAAAGTAAATCACACTTTTGGCTTGTACTCACTATGAATAGCAATAATTGAGAGTCTAATTATAACGGTGAGATGTAGTTTGATGACGTATAAATGCCACAACTTCAGATTTATTCATAAATGCTGACAAATTCCTAAGTGTAAAGGCTATAACATACGCCTTTGTACAAAAACAGAGCATATTTATGTTGTTTATGTATGAAGAGCAGAGAATGCAAGAATGCACAATTAATTGCATACTCAATTTCTCATATTCCATTCAATATGAGTAAGTTTTGAGATATACTTTCTCGGGAATATACTTTTGTTATTCTTTGATATCGAGACTTCTTGCCTCAGATGGTAAAAATAGCCAGCGGGAAATGGAAGCGACGTGGAATCGATGATGGAAGTGCTGTCCGGGTAGCTATAAGGCCTGGGCGCTGCATTACGTGTTCATTTCAAAATAACATTGGATTGGATTGGAGACCAAGGCCTTGCCTCTCGCTTCTATTCGTATGCCTTCTAGAGGTGGTGTCGTCGATGCCATGTTATCAGGCCTTCATACTAAGTACAAAAATCATGCCTTCCAAAGAAGGCCCTCAAAAAGGCCTGGACAGGAAGGCATAAAATAAAGCGTGTAAAAATAAATATTTTGAAGGCAAGGTTGTCTATGAACTGAACATTTGCCCTCATAGAATTTAATTTGACTTACTTTTCCTATACAGTTTATCTTATTTTTGTGATTTTAATATTTACCTCAGGTGTATTTTTATTTTTCTGCTCCGTCGGGATTTGAACCGGGGTCCTCGTTATTGGTAGTCCTACACTCATCCATTGGCCTACGACACATTTATGTGATGTGGGCGCCAAAAGGTAAACTTAAGCTACACGTGAGGTCATTCCGTGTTCCCTTCTGTTGGATGTGAACGTATAATGGGTATCGGATCTTTTATATGTTACAGAAAATGTCTTCTAGAAGGCCAAAGTTAGGAGTAACTAGACATAAGCAAATTAATAGCTTGGCAGCCAACAAAGAATGAGTGTGGGATCATTGGTGGGTTCGAACAGATTCTACCATAGGCAAATTTAGAGATTTTTGTTATTATTAATTTAATTATTAATTATTTAGAATGATTTATGTTTATTTATTTAACCGCACTATAAAAATAAGTAAATACGACCGTAATATCAGGCAGGTCGAGTCTTATGGACCATCCACCATGTATTACGAAGAAAGTTCTACTAAAGACAAGGTATCTTAAAACCTCTTAACATTGCCTTAATGTACATGGAGGTAGATTAAATACCTATATAAGCTGAATCAGTTCTTGATCGGTTAACATAAAAATTTCCAATTTCGACTGGATCGTATGAAATATGCCCCTGCAGAAGCCTCTAGTTGCTAGTGCCCGTATAAATAAGTTTATTGTAATTTGTAATTATAATAAATTAAATAATAAATAATGGTAATTGCTTTTTATGGAGGCTGCATATATTTTTGGAACGATATGGGCCACTTTTGCATCGTTGTTAGAAGCCAGTTGTGTTAGTAACTGGCCTCTAACAACACGTACCACATTTTAACTGGATCGAATGAATTTTTCACCTCCAGAAAGCGCAGGAAATAAAATCGGGGGATCGGTTTGGACTAATTTTTGCCTGGTTGTTACAGGCCACGTATCAAATTTCCACCGGATGTGATAAAATTGTCTCCTCCAAGAGGATCGTGGGCTACACCTAAATGTGGTCCGATATAGCTCATTTGCAATACCATCCGACCTACATAAATAGTAGCTACTTGTACAAAGTATCCCGTCGCACAGTGGGGTATTTGACCCCCAAACTGATATTAATTCAAGAGAACAACCGATTTACATGAAATTTGTCAAAACGTTTGCTCTTGTTAATAGTAGTATTTCTGTCAATTTTCAAAGAGATCGTGTCAGGTATATATATAGCGCCCGTATATATAATCTTCCGATTTGAGTTTATATCCCATATCACTCAGCCAATTTTTTTAAATTTTGAACAAATTTTTTTTTGAGTGGCAAGCACTTTTACTATGTTCAGTTCAAACCTGATCGGAATTATATACACCTCCCCATATGTACAGGGTGGCTGATATGTAATACAACAAGTGCTATACTTTTTAATTTTATTTTTCAAAAGCAAGGGAGAACAAACCATAGTAACCACGTAGAGATAAAACTGCACATATACAATCAAAAAATAATTGAAAAAAGTTCATAATCTTAAATTAAAATCTATTTTATTTAAATTTAGTACACGAATCTTTGAAATGTTCGTGCCTCTATCAAAGTTATAGACCTTAAAGTAAGGCCAATTTCACCTAATATAAAGAAGAAAAAAATGATTTAAGTGAATAATCTTTTAATTAACTGTGATATTGAACCCTTGTATTAAAGATAAAAAAAAACTTCAAAATAGGCTAATATTTGTTTGGAGGATTTTGCATTTTTGGTTAAAAATTTATTTGAAAATAAGAAAACATTTGTTGCATTAAAATGTATTTTACAATTTGAATTTTTATTCGAAATTTATTTATAGCTGTATACCTGTGTTGATATATCGCCAAACGTGAACGAAAATTCAATAAATGAGACCTGTATCCTAGCTTTAAATTCACAGAGCCTAGATCTAGAGCTAGTTAGCTTCCAAAAAAGTGACTTTATATTAAAAAAACAATATTTCAAATTCAATAACGAAATCCTTAAGGAAAGGTCAAAAGATTTGAAGTCAAATAAATTTTTCTGTGTGTATGCTCTCACAACAACATTACAAAACTGTATTATAACAACAACAACTAATATATGTTAGAAGACAAATAGAAATATCACGATCAAAATAAACGTATAAAGTAAAACCAATGGAATATATGTGGGTAAATTGATCTACAACTAACTATATGTCCAACTTAATCCCAAAAATACGTAAATTTTAAGACATCGCCAGAAACGCTGTTTCGAATACAAAACTTCACTTTTCTACTGATTTTTTTGTTCCTATGGTGGAGGGTATAAAAATATATTCTATTTTAAATACACTGGAAGGCGGGGAGGGATACCAATTTCCAAATTTCTGGCAAATGGATGATAATAGCGCATTACATGATCTAGAACTAAAATCAGCAACTATATCTAAATATAAATCATCTTGCGAAATAACAGCAAATTCTAGTTTTGAGGCAAATCGGATTAAAACCGTGTCCTGTTAAAAATGTTGATACAAATGTTTGTTTGATGATTATATAAAAAAACTGAATTTTCGTTCTTATAACAACAATTTAGGTCCTTCTTTTCCCAATTCCCAAAGAAGGCACAGAATAATGTTTGAGGGCATTTTTTAGAAAGGAATTGTAAGGCATTTTAGCATGCATGATAGGAGAAGGCATATGGGAAGGTGTTAAGGATCCCAAAATCATGGGTTAAGAAGGCATGCTTTTTGCGGTACTTCTCAATTTTCCCGCTGGGTAATCCATCAGAAAACCCCCTTAGAACTTCTTCAGAAGTATTGCAACCTTTAAAATGACGATTTAAAAGAATTAATAATCGATTAAATAAATATCAATGAAAGTCTACTGAATTGAATAATAATTCAACAACCCACTTGATACAACATATGTGGTCTTCGTAGATCTTTTATAAAATTGTCCCACTCGGTTTGTTTCTTCTCTTCAGAATTTAAAAAAAAAAAAAAAGAATTCACTTGGTACGCGGAAAAAACGTTTAAAGAATGTTTATCTCATGGCCGTTTGGAACATGACAAGCCATATGTAAGCCGTTTCTTTGGTCAGTATCAACATGAAAAATGCCAAAATTAAACATTGTTGCGAAAACATTATGTTATGACTTGTTTGGTGTGTTCTTAACGCGAATTACCCTGGTTGTGATGTGAATTACATGTTGGTCCTGTGGAGCGATGGTGGCTTCCAAGAAAATTCTTTCTGTTCTCATAACACTGCTCCACTGCTCCCCGAATCGCATATAGCAGGCATTGTGATGTTCCCTTATGCCACATATGGAACTACACCTGAGCTCATTTTAATAAAGTGTGAACTTTCTTGTGCCAGGAGGACACGTAAACACCAAGCTCAACATAGAATCAATATTGAAGTGTGTGTTGAAAAGAAACCTGAAAGCATATGAATGAAGCTGAAAAATCCATGTTGCTCTTGTGTTAATCGAGGAAAGCGGAATATATCGTTGGTCCTTGGGGAATGCATTGTTCTATACCATCTTTTAGAAGTCATCCAAGTGGTGGTTGATGTTGTAACACTAGGGAAGACCTTTTGGGATTTTTTTTTGGGGGGGAAACTAAATGAAGTTCCACGTGCATGGATACAGTAGAAATATTTATTAGCTGCTATCATTGTGACAATTAATTTTGAATTTAGTTTACATTAATAACGAAAATGATAGTTATAATCAAAAAAGAAGATAATTAAAAATTAATTAATCCAATTGAAAATCCAGCAAAAAAGTGTCGCCAAAAAAGTAGTGAAAATATGAAAAAAACGAGTTATAAGAAATTAAATTAAAAGAACTTACTGTATAGATAAAATAAAAAAAAACCTCTTTGGGTGGAAATTTTTGGAAGTGATTTTAAAGATGGGCCTTTAGAACAACTTCAAATTTTTTGTTGGGAATTTAATAGATTCAATTAACCCTGGAAAGTCATCTTTATTTTTTGTACACTAACAACATCCTTCGTCATTTTGACTACGGCCTATTTAAAGGCTCTAGTAACTGCATCATGGACAAAAATTATAACCAAAATTTTGTTTACTATGTCACTCAGTTCATTTTAACATAAATTAATAATAAACAAAAATTCATAATTTGCTTGAATTAGCACAATGAAATGTATCATTTTCCAAACGACCAAAACACACTTTACGTCGAAAATAAAATTTATCGACGTCATTTTGACGAAAGATGACTGTCTAGGGTTAATTTATGTAATTGATTTTTGCTTTAAATAAAATTATAATTTAATAATTTTATTTTAATTTATTTAAGATTTTAATACAATTTTTATATAAAAAAGAATAATTCAAAAAACTTATATTACAGATTTTATATCTGATTAAAATTTTCGGTTGAATCATTAGATTTATTAATTTAATAAAATTTAAATTTATTTTAACATTTTAAATTAAAATAAAAAAATAAGTTTTAACTTTATTTAATTTAAAGTTTTTTATTTTTATTTTTTCTGTGTAGGTAAGCACATTAGATCCCCTATTAACTATCACTAATAATAAAATGAATCAATAATAATAAAATTTAAATTTCTTTTGACATTTTAAATTAAAATAAAAAAAATAAGTTTCATCTTTACTTATTTTAAAGTTTTTTTTTTTATATTTTTTTCTGTGTAGGTAAGCACGTTAGATCCCCTATTAACTATGTGGAAATTTCATCGCCCTAAAATTCCGTTAATTTTCTAAAACCCCTTAATAAAAATAAAATTTCTATATATATAAAAAAGTCAAATAACTTATGTGATTGATATTAGATCCGATTAAAATATTTAATTGAATTTATAAATTTATTAATTTAATAAAGTTTAAATTTCTTTTAACATTTTAAATAAAAATCTAAAAAAATAAATTAAAACTTTTTTTCTATGTAAGTAAATGTCATAGGCCGCATATAATCTTAACATTCCCTTCATTGTCCATCTCTTAAAATATGAAAAAAACAAGCACTAAGTTCGGCCGGGCCGAATCTTAAATACCCACCACCATGAACCAAATATCAGGGTTTCCTTTGAAATTTCAGGAGGGCTTGAGGATTTGAGGACAAATCCCGAAGATAAATTTAAAGATTTCACCTATGAGGACTATATCAGATTCTGGATTTATAAGAACCATTTTTGTTTGACTTTTAGAGGAATCATTAACATCTCTTGTAAGTGTGCATGAAAATTATAAAATAACGCCCTGATTTGAAATCTTAAATCTATAGAAGTAAAATCTGGAAATTTACATTGAGTTTCAAGCAATTTTCATGATCAGTGCGCCTTCTACACCCTCAAGAAGTGAAGTCGGTCTATATGGAGGCATTACCAAATGGACCGATAAAAACTTAATCCGATACACATTTTTGTGAGCCTAAAATACCTGAATATTTACAATTTCAGGCAAATCAGATAAAAACTACGGTTTCTAGAAACCCAAGGAGTTAAATCGGGAGATCGTTCTTATGGGGCCTATACTAAAATATGGACCGATACTCACCGTTTTCGGCACATCTCTTTATGGTCCTAAAATACCTCTAGATTTCCAATTTCAGGCAAATAGGATAAAAACTTCGGATTCTAGAAGCCCAAGAAGTAAAATCGGGAAATCGGTCTATATGGAGGCTATGCCAAAATATGGACCAATACTCACCATTTTCGGCACACCTCTTTATGGTCCTAAAATACCTCTAGATTTCCAATTTCAGACAAATTGGATAAAAACTTCGGTTTCTATAAGCCCAAGACCCCAAATCGGGAGGTCGTTTTATATGGGGACCATAACAAAACATGGACCGATACTCACAATTTTTGGCACACGTATTTGTGGTCCTACAATACCTCTAGATTTCCAATTTCAGGTAAATTGAATAAAAATTGCGGTTTCTATAAGCCCAAGAAGTAAAATCGGGATATCGGTCTATATGGGGGCTATACCAAAACATGGACCGATACTCACAATTTTTGGCACACGTATTTGGGGTCATAAAATACCTCTAGATTTCAAATTTCAAGCAAATTGGATAACAACTTCGATTTCTATAAGCCCAAGACCCCAAATCGGGAGGTCGGTTTATATGGGGACTATATCAAAACCTGGACCGATATAGCCCATCTTCGAACTTGACCTGCCTGCAGACAAAAGACGAGTTTGTGCAAAATTTTTTTGTGCAAACGGGCATCGTTATATCGTCTTAGAATTTCTCCCCGATCAAGAATATATATACTTTATATAGTCGGAAATCGATATTTCGATGTGTTACAAACGGAATGACAAACTTATTATACCCCCGTCACCATTCTATGGTGGTGGGTATAAAAAGAATAATTCAAATAACTTATATCACTGATTTTAGGTCTGATTAAAATTTTCGGTTGAATCAATTGATTTATTAATTTAATAAAATTTTAATTTCTTTTGACATTTTAAATTAAAATAAAAAAAATAATAAGTTTCAACTTTATTTAAATTTAAAGTGTTTTTTTTTATTATTTTTCTGTGTAGGTAAGCACGTTAGATCTCCTATTAACTATGTGGAAATTTCATCGTCCTAAAATTCCATTAATTTTCTAAAACCCCTTAATAAAAGTAAAATTTCTATATATATAAAAAATGCAAATAACTTATGTGATTGATATTAGATCCGATTAAAATATTTAATTGAATTTATAAATTTCTTAATTTAATAAAGTTTAAATTTCTTTTAACATTTTAAATAAAAATCTAAAAAACTAAATTAAAACTTGTTTTCTATGTAAGTAAATTTTATAGGCCGCATATAATCTTAACACTTCCTTCACTGTCCATCTCTTAAAATTTGGAAAAAAACTCAATATTTAATATTTCACAACAGTCTGCGTTGATCTGATATTATATCATATGCCTTGGAACAAAAGCAGAGAATATTTATGTTGTTTATGTATGAGAAGTAGAGGATGCAAGTGAGAGAGAGAGAGAGAGAGTATGGAATTAATTATGGTGAAATATGTTTGATGTGTTGAGTATATGGATCGATGGAAAGTTTGCTCTCTCATATATTTATATTGTTTATGTATGAGAAGCAGATGATGCAAGAGAGGATATGCAATTAATTGTGGTGGAATATGATTGATGTGTTGAGTATATCAATTGATGGAAAGTTTGCTATCCCATATTCCATACAGTCAGGGCTGCCAATTTTGCCGATTTATTGGCATTTTGACGATCTTTACTCAAAAAATAGCAAATGCCGATTTTCCGATTTTTGCCCCAAAAATGACGATATTAGATGCGTTCAAAAATTTTGACTAGTAGCTGTTCGTTTACATGCTTAGAGCCAGCAAAAGAGAGAATACATTTGACAGTTGCCAGATAGAGAAATTGCGAGTTTTTGCTAGAGATTTCATACATATTGCAGGTATAGCTGCAACATGTATGAAATCTACAGTAAAAAAAAATTGAAGAAAATTTGACCAAAAATCTACCAAATAAAAAAAAATATATATATTTTTAAGTTGTTTATCAAATTTTTGTGGTTAGTATATAAAAAAATTGTTTTATTCGAAATAAATGTTTTATATTGAATTGATAGAAACTTTAATTTTTACAGAAAACGTTATAAAAATTTTATTTCTACAGAAAAAGTTGCCAAAATTTAATTTCTATAAAGATTTTGTCAAAATTTTAGTTTTATAGAAAATGTTGTCAAAATTACATTTCGATAGAAAATGTTGTCCAAATTTTATTTCTATAGAAAATTTTGTCACAATTGTATTTCTATATAAAATTTTGTCAAAATTTTAGTTCTATAGAAGATTTTGTCAAAATTTTAGTTTTATAGAAAATTTTGTCAAAATTTTATTTCTGTAGAAAAATTTTGTCAACATTTTATTTCTATATAAAATATTGTGAAAATTTTAGTTCTATATAAAATTTTGTCAAACTTTTAGTTCTATAGAAGATTTTGTCAAAATTTTAGTTTTATAGAAAATGTTGTCAAAATTATATTTCTACAGAGAATTTTGTCAAAATTATATTTCTATAGAAAATTTTGTCAAATTTTATTTTTATATAAAATTTTGTCAAAATTTTAGTTCTATGGAAGATTTTGTCAAAATTTTAGTTTTATAGAAAATATCGTCAAAATTATATTTCTATAGAAAGTTTTGTCAAAAATTTTATTTCTATAGAAAACTTTCTGAGTACTTTATATATGTAGAGAATTTTTGCATATTTTTTTAGGACGTTCTATAAAATTTTATTTCTATAGAACATTTTTGGCAATTTTTTTTTATAGCAAATTCTTGCAAAATTTTATTTCTAAGAAAATTTCGTGAATATTTTATTTCTATAGAAGATTTTGTTAAAATTTTATTTCAATAGAATATTGTACCTCCTAATTGGAGATTTAGGTTCAAATTGTGGACAATTTTTAAATAAAAATCTTACTGAATTAGTAACTATATATAAAAAAAAATAATTTTTATATTATTTTATAATTGCACGCAGAGAAGGAATATGATCACCTCAAACATGTTTCAAGAGCAAAATGTTATTTTTGTATTGTGACCATGTAACATGTTTGTCACTAAAATGTTATTTTCTCGTCAAATATAACCTGCTTGCCGAAATCAGATACATGATTTCCGAGAAAATAACATGGTTGCAAAAACCATGTTACATGGTCACCACCCAAAAATTACATTTTGCTCTTAAAACATATTTGAGGTGACCATATTCCTTCTCTGGGTGTGCATAGCATAGCATTGCATACATTTTTTAAGTTATTTTTATACAATGCCGAATTCATTGTGATTTTGTTGTTGAAATGCATAGTGGGATATATTAATTTTCTGTTCTTTATGTGAAATAAACACTTTTGTTTTTAACCAAAAAATTAGTTTGGATTAGTTTGGGCGTTGGTTGATTAAATAAATAAATAAATAAATAAATAAATAAATAAATAAATAAATAAATAAATAAATATTATTTATACTGTAGATTTTTTTGACGATTTTTAAAATGGAAGTGACGATTATGACGATTTTTTCGGAAAAAAGTGACGATTTTTCTTGAAATTTTATTGGCAGCCCTGCATACTGTATTGAGATATACTCTCGCGTGAATACACTTTTTTTAATCTCTGATACCGGGACTCTTGCATTAGATTACAAGAATAATTTCATCAGATAACTCCCGTAGAACTTTTGCAGAAGTAGTACAAAAATTGCGTATAAACCTTTACAATGACGATTTAAAAAATTAATAATAATGTATTAATCGATTGTATTTGATTGTATAAATTGAGTAATAAGTCAACAAATCAACAACCCATTAGATTCTCATTTGTGGTCTACCTAAGGATCTTTCAAAAAATAATAAGTTATGTGACTGATATTAGATCCGACTAAAATTTGTAATTCAATCAATACATTTCTTAATTTAATAAAATTTAAATTTCCTTTAACATTTTAAATTAAATATTTTTTCTATGTAAGTAAATTTCCTAGCCTAGCATATAATCTAAAAATCGCCTTAATTTTATACCATATGGGCATCTCTTAAAATTTAGAAAAAAAAACTCAATATTTAATATTTCACATAAAAAAACCCCACCTCCATAGCCAAATTGGCATCCCAGTTTAGGCGACCATGTTTATCATTTCACAAAACATGTGAAATTGGTAACATGTATAGTTAACACCAATACACTCACACATACATTTTCGTATCAGTTATAATCAAAAGTGTATACGAACTCCTGCCTTCGCCTTTTGTATTTGACAGTTAGGCATCAGCGACAAAGGGCTGTTTGTAGCTGTTGTGTACGTGTATTTTTGTTTTGATATGAATACGCCGTGACTTACATGTGCTGGTTGAGGTGGCGGTGTTGGTGTCTTTGGACTTCTTCTTCTTCGGGCTGTGATATGTGTGCGTGAGTTTGAATATCTGCAAGGTAGTTAACATTACTCTCGATGTCATCGTCAAAGGCAATATTTATGGCCACACAACATCACACATGTCTGACATGATACAGATTGAAGTTTTGACTGTTGTGATATTAAAAAAAATGAATCCAACACCCGAAAAAAAAAAACTGAACAGTTTTAATAGACATAAATTTATGATGAAAGAATTCTTTTATTTTCACAATAAAAAAGAACAAATTTGGAAATAAACTACAAAGTTTTGAAATATTTAGTTGACGAAAAATATTGATATTTCATATTGTGTCTCCAAGATTTTCTATAGGATGTGCTTGCCAGAAATATTTCGCTCAGAACTTTAATTATTTCTACAAAATCAAGACAACAAAAGTTTCTGCAATTAACTTTGTCATTCTATTTGTAACATACAAAAAATATTTTCTTGGATTCCACCACGGAATTAATTTATCCAATTAATTTTTAATTGAAATGTTTTCAATTACATAAATAATAGTATCAATCAAAAAAATTAATTGAAAGTCAATTTAAAAATTATTTGATCCAATTAAAAAATTAATTAATACTATTAATTTTTGTGATTGATTTTTGTTTCAATTAAAAAAAATGTTGAATCAATTAAATTTTTAATTGAATATTTTTTTAAACTTAATTAAGACTTTAATTGGAAAAATTTTCGTGAAATTTTTTTCTGTGTCGAATTTTTAAAGGTTTTTAAAATTTAAATTTTTATTGTAAATGTCTTCAGACTTTTAATAATTGTTTCGATCCTTTAAAAGGAATTAATCCATTGAGTGTTTTCTCCGAGTATTTAATCTGAGGTTACTTCTAGTGTTTGCTTCTAGCAAACCACATAAACTGATCTCCCCCCACCCCCTCCCCCAATGCTTATGACGCTTGTCTGTGAATAACCGGTGTTGTCGGTGCCGGTACCCACTGACTTGTGTGTGTGTGTTTTTTTTTAAATGTTTGCGTTGTTACGTTATCACTTCTTAGAGATTGTGAAACAAAACAAAGCGTATAACAACTACAATAAGAACAACTACGAGGAGTGTTACAACAACTGCGACAGTTACAAAAAGAAGAAGAAGAATAAACAACACAGAGAACTATAAAAAAAATGCTATCTAATGTAACGGATGTCAATGGCTGCTGTCGTTACGATTTAAACAATATCGCTGCTCCTGCTGCTCTAGCTATTCATAGTCAAAGGGACCTAGGTAACATAAAGAACAACAGCATAGACACAATGAAGCTCACAAACATCCATGCACACAAACACCCGCACGCATCCATTGAAACTCATACCCATGCCAACAATTTAACAAATCACACATACATATATTCATACAGTCAGAGAATTGGCATGAGTAAATGGGTATAGCTTCTGCATGCTTTTCTCCTACTCTCCTTTGTATCACCTCATCACAATTCCCTCTTTGTTGTTACGATGTTAGTCTTCATTGTTTACTCCTCCGACCCCTCTCTCAATCACTCACTCACTCGCTCGCTTAATCGTTATAGTCTTAGGTTGGGGGAATTGTGGATAATCACAAATTGACAAGAGAGATTGGGTGTATGGGTGGTTGAGTGTGTGATATTGGTGAATTTGACTTTGGGTGTTGTTTAAAATCGCTTTAAGTTGTAATCGCCAGGATTTTGGCTGGCAAAATATTTGCCGTTGTAATGATGACTTTGTAAACAAATTAACGGAAGATTAAATCAATCGTTCGAACTTAATTCACGACTGAAATTGAGCGATTTTCGAGAAAGAAAGCAGATGCCAATGGAATTTGTGTTGGGAGAAAATTGTTCGCGCTCAATTTATCCACAGTCTTATTAGGCGGGGGGAGATTGCAAAAAAAGCGAGAGATACGTAGAAGATTCTAAGTAAATTTCAAATATGTAATTATCTGTAAACAATTGTTGGCTTTCTGCTTGACGAAATACCAAAATTTGTAATTTGACAAAGGCATACACCAAATGGCTGATATTGGTTATTCGAGAATTTATATGTAAGGGAATTTCTTTAATGAAAACAGGATACCACCACATAAAGATTTAATATCCATGACTCCTTCCTAATCAAAGGTCAAAAGTGACATTGGGAAATTATAATTAGAAAAATGGAAATATGCTAGTGAAAACATAAGGTTGTGGAGCCATATTAAATTTGAAAATTAGAAGATATGGGTAAAATAAGTCTTTCAAACGTCGAAAACCTTTGTTGTTAGTATCTTCCTCATTTAATTTCAGAATATATTTCTATATTTTAATAAATAAATAAGTTTTTCATATAAAAAAATCATTATCAATAAAAATTTATGGTTCCCATTTGAATTGTATGCTTATGTTATTTTCACTTTTAAAGCGCCAAATTAAAAGAATCCCTATAAAAATAATAGTTATTGGTTTTTCATATTTTGCCAACACAAAAAACGTTATTTCAAAATAAACATTGACATGGCTTTATGACCTGAAATAATCATTGGAAATTTATTTCAAAAAAAAGTATGTTCTTCCATGTCATATCCAATGAAATTCTCTAAAAATTTATGGGACTATCTATTTTTTACACTTCCTCAATGAACGGCCACAGTAAAGAACTAGCGTTGGGCCTGAAACCTTAATGTTATGCCCTTCTAGAGTTCCCTTAACCCCTAAACCACGTGCCATATCGTTATTTTTATTAGCAATCCTGCTGGAAGGTAACATGTCTATGACATTGCTTTATGTTCATATGCAAATGGATATTCCATAAAGTTTTATTCTTTATTGACTTGTGTTTCCCCCTTTTTTTCCAGGTTGGAGAAACAATGCTGGTTTGTTCATCCATTCGGGTTGTTTTTACACTGACAGAAAAATTGGGAGGTTAAAAATCTTAAGTTGGTGTGGTAATATTAGTATTAGTATTAGTATTAGTATTAGTATTAGTATTAGTATTAGTATTAGTATTAGTATTAGTATTAGTATTAGTATTAGTATTAGTATTAGTATTAGTATTAGTATTAGTATTAGTATTAGTATTAGTATTAGTATTAGTATTAGTATTAGTATTAGTATTAGTATTAGTATTAGTATTAGTATTAGTATTAGTATTAGTATTAGTATTAGTATTAGTATTAGTATTAGTATTAGTATTAGTATTAGTATTAGTATTAGTATTAGTATTAGTATTAGTATTAGTATTAGTATTAGTATTAGTATTAGTATTAGTATTAGTATTAGTATTAGTATTAGTATTAGTATTAGTATTAGTATTAGTATTAGTATTAGTATTAGTATTAGTATTAGTATTAGTATTAGTATTAGTATTAGTATTAGTATTAGTATTAGTATTAGTATTAGTATTAGTATTAGTATTAGTATTAGTATTAGTATTAGTATTAGTATTAGTATTAGTATTAGTATTAGTATTAGTATTAGTATTAGTATTAGTATTAGTATTAGTATTAGTATTAGTATTAGTATTAGTATTAGTATTAGTATTAGTATTAGTATTAGTATTAGTATTAGTATTAGTATTAGTATTAGTATTAGTATTAGTATTAGTATTAGTATTAGTATTAGTATTAGTATTAGTATTAGTATTAGTATTAGTATTAGTATTAGTATTAGTATTAGTATTAGTATTAGTATTAGTATTAGTATTAGTATTAGTATTAGTATTAGTATTAGTATTAGTATTAGTATTAGTATTAGTATTAGTATTAGTATTAGTATTAGTATTAGTATTAGTATTAGTATTAGTATTAGTATTAGTATTAGTATTAGTATTAGTATTAGTATTAGTATTAGTATTAGTATTAGTATTAGTATTAGTATTAGTATTAGTATTAGTATTAGTATTAGTATTAGTATTAGTATTAGTATTAGTATTAGTATTAGTATTAGTATTAGTATTAGTATTAGTATTAGTATTAGTATTAGTATTAGTATTAGTATTAGTATTAGTATTAGTATTAGTATTAGTATTAGTATTAGTATTAGTATTAGTATTAGTATTAGTATTATTTATTCCCATCCAAAATACTGAATTTGCATATCACCTTAAGAAGTGCTGCAAATTAAGTGCAACGGCTGTTTAAATGATGGACATCCGTCCTATGACAAGCCCATGTTAAATACATCGCTTCGGTGCCAATTTTCCAATTTAGTAGTGTGGGCCTATTCGTTCACGGGGAGTGGAGCTGAGCGAAAATGTCAAAGTTAATGGTGGACATTGAAGACACCGTAGATTCAGTTCCCTGATTCCGGGATCAACAATCATCATGCTCCTCTGCGAGTTCCACCGATTCTGATGGAAAGTAGGGCAATTCGACTAGTGGGTTTGGAGCAAGCGGCTGCAATGATTGTTGCGAAACACCGTCTGACTATTTTGTACCCTGGAGCCACCGTGGTGCAATGGTTAGCATGCCCGTCTTGCATACACAAGGTCGTGGGTTCGATTCCTGCTTCGACCGAACACCAAAAATTTTTTCAGAGGTGGATTATCCCACCTCAGTAATGCTGGTGACATTTCTGAGGGTTTCAAAGCTTCGGGTAGCACTCAGTGATAAGAGAGAAGTTCACCAATGTGCTATCACAATGGACTGAAGAGTATGCCGCTATACCTAACCTATCCTAATATTAGTCTCCACTTGACGGCATTAAATAGGCCAGATCAGAACCTATTTAATGCCGTCAGAAGAGAGCGTTTGTCTCGCTACCCATCCAAGGAGCAAAAGAGATATTGGAGACAAGTTAGGAGACCCTGTGGTGCTGCAGGTGCTTTGGAATAGAGGTGTGGACGTGAGGAATAGTTTACTCACGCTCACGCACACTCGCGATGAAAAATCTTATTTGGTAGGACTCACGCTCCCGCATACGACATTTGGTTGGTTAATCACGCACATTAACGACGTTTTCATCGTGAGTAACGACAATTTCGTGTCAAGTGCACATCTCTACTTTGGAACACGTAACATTCACCATGCAAAATGTGGAGCCATTGGTCTGACCTGCTCAAGCTATGCCTCTTTGAACATTTCCCGGGAGAGAATTTCAATGTTCATGGTGGACATTGAATGCACTGTAGATTCAGTTCCCTGATTCTAGGATCAGAAGGACTAACACGGCCTGTGTGTCGGGAGTGAGCGGCTGCTACATTGATGATGTCCCGCAACATCTTCGAACAACATTAACATAACTCACCGAAGACCTCACTGAAGCGGCGATCTTTGTTCTTTGACTTCCTTTTAGTTGATAAACATCCGGCGTTCAGAAGTTATGGAATCGGAATGTCGATCAATGGAGAGAATAATATGGAGGTGGTTTAATTCCAGTGAAATGACGAGTTGCTGGACACGTGACGTGTAGGATATGTATGGATATTACAATCACTCGTAATTCTCATGAGGTCCTCTTCATTTGCTATGCAAATTGTGAACTCATCGATCTGCGCTGCCAAAGCTACGACTCTCTGGTCATTGACCACGGCGGCGTTCGTTATGCTTGAATTTTGGGATGTTGGGACCTCACCTGTTGTTGGGACCTCACCTGTGTTATTCAATCAGAGGGTAAGAAGCGAGTGGATGTTACGTTGATGTTGCCGGGGATCGCTGCGATCCTGATTCTCTTCCGATTCATAAAATCTACAATCTCAAACTTTCTAACCTCAAACTTTCCGGAACTGGGATAACAATATTCGGTTTCCGATGCTTGTACGGAGAAATCATTTGGTCATTTGGCATGTTGGTACATAGATTTGGGTCAGCTGTTTGTATAGCTATTTGACCAATTTCTGTCGACGAAAAGTCGTGTGGTGTGAGATGGTGCGTTATGGTGAAGGTGCGCGTTCGTTGTTCTTCTATTTCCATCGCACCCTCCTTTTATTCCAGGAATTGTGCGTCTTTAACCGATTCCTTAATTTTTTTCCAGTCCCTGATTTCCGGCTGAACCAAGTCCCGAATCACCACTTCACCGATATGGTTAAGGTAGTTTTCGAAGGTTTCATCATTCTCAAAACACGCCCTACATGCACCATCCTCTGCAGCTTCTATTCGTTACAGATGTGCTCTCAATTCCCACCGTCGTCCTACTCTCCTTGAGTAGTACTACAGTCTTTTTCCTATATGGGCCACCTCAAAGTATTTTCGTTGCCCTTCTGACGGTTGCATTGGTCCACATCGCTTTATGGGTCTCCCGCGCACATTCATCTAACTCGACCCGTGTTGCCTCTTGCGTTCTATAAGTTGACTTCCCTATGTGTCCTAGCTCTTAACGGTGGTTCATGTACCTTTGCGTTTCCTCTTATTCCAACATGTTCCGCCATATATACGATGCGTATCTAGCCGTATTCCGAGTATTCGTTGACCTTGTTTTTGTTTTCGAATACGGTTCGCAATTGAACCGTAATGTCTGGTATTGTGGTCTCGTGTTATTTCCGAGCCATTTAACATATTCCGCTATATCTGGCCCTTCTGCCTGCAGGATTGTGTTATGGCCCAGTAATCGGAATAGGGTCTTGGTGTCCGAGTCCTCCATGTATCCGCTCAGTGCAGTTCTCTCATCATCATCCATCTTCGATCCATTGGCCTAGCAGTTATTTTTCTCTGGTATCTGTTCTGGGATCCCATTCTTCCATGACCATCTTACTGGCGTCAGAACGTCACACTCGGCAGCCATGGACACCTTAGGTCTACGATAATGGCTGTATCCGCCATTTCACCCACCTCCTCTCCTATTATCTTTTAATGGTTCGCCATGTTTCGTGTTTTCGTTCCTTCTCCCAACATCTTATCGCGGCCATGGCGACTACGATTTCGACTTGAAAATTTCTATATTGAACTTCCTCTCCATTGATGTCCACCAGAATATCGACGCATATGTCAGGATTGTCTCTATTACGCTCTCATATATCCAGTGCCTTCACATTGGATTCCGACCCCATTTCGAGCCCACCACACTTATGCACAGTGACCAACATTTGTAGGCTTTCACAGTCCTCTCTTTGATATGGTTCTTCCATCTATTATTATCGGACTAACTATCACTTCTGGATCCAGAATGGATCCAGAAGTGATAGTTAGTTCATGACTTTTTTTTTGGGTGTAGTTCGGTTTACTGTGTCTGCTAATAACTGTGCCTGAGAGTGTGTGAGTGAGTGAGTCTGTGAGTTCGAGGAGGCATTTGGTTTCTGGGCTATGATGTTGGAGATTTTCAAACAAACTAAACAAAAACGAAAGAAAGGAAAATAATAAAAAAAACGATGCTCGCTCTTCAGGAAACTAATATATGAGAACAATTTTCATTAGAAAAATATTCATGTTCCTCGATTGATTTTTTTTCACATTATTTCTGTGCAAGTATTTTTACATAGAATTCATGTTATGACTTTGTTGCATAGGAAATAATTGTTACATAGAAATTGATTTTAATGTTTACGTGGGGAAAATATTATATGACTTTCATGACTTGTATTTTTTCATAATAATTCCATACTCTGATAAAGGCTATGAGGTATTTAGTAGAGGTATGCACACTATTTGTATATGCAGAGTACATTTGTACTGGCGATATGAGATTGCCTATTCGAAGTATCGCAAATGCCACAAATTTGTGCCTACAGGTAGAAACAACAAAACTTGCGAATAACTTCTTGCTGTTGTACTGCTTTGACAAAATTTTTCTATAGAAAATTTTGTCAAATTTTGAGAACATTTTCAAATTTTGACAAAATTTTCAGTAGAAATAAAATTGTGACAAAACTTTTATATAGAAATAAAATTTTTACAAAATGTTCTATGGAAATAAAATTTTGACCAAATTTTTTATAGAAACAAATTTTAACAAATATTTTAGAGAAATACAATTTTAACAACATTTTCTATAGAAATTTTGACAAAATGAAATAAAATTTTCTATAGAAATAATATTTTGACAAAATTTTCTATAGAAATAAAATTTTGACAAAATTTTCCATAGAAAAAAATTTTGACAAAATTTTCTATAGAAATAAAAACTTTGACAAAATTTTCTATAGAAATAAAATTTTGACAAAACTTTCTATAGAAATAAGATTTTGACAAAATTTTCTATAGAAATAAAATTTTTATAAAATGTTTTATAAAAATAAAATTTGACAAAATTTTCTATAGACATAAAATTTTAACAAAAATTTTTAATAGAAATAAAAATTTTGACAAAATTTTCTATAGAAATAACATTTTGATAAAATTTTTTATTGAAATAAAATTTTGACAAAATTTTCTATACAAATAAAATTTTGACAAAATTTTCCATAGAAATAAAATTTTGACAAAATTTTCTTTAGAAATAAAATTTTGGCAAAATTTTGTATAGAAATAAAATTTGGACAATCTTATTTATACCAAAATTTTTATAGAACCAAATTTTAACAAATATTCTATAGAAATAAAATTTTAACAACATTTTCTATAGAAATTTTGACAAAATTTTCTATAGAAATAAAATTTTGACAAAATTTTCCATAAAATAAAATTTTGACAAAATTTTCTATAGAAATAAAAACTTTGACAAAATTTCCTATAGAAATTAATTTTTGACAAAATTTTCTATAGAAATAAGATTTTGACAAAATTTTCTATAGAAATAAAATGTTGACAAAATTTTCTATAGAAATAAAATTTTGACAACATTTTCTATAGAAATAAAATCTAGACAATATTTTCTATAGAAATAAAATTTTTGCAAAGTTTTCTATAAAAATAAAATTTTGACAAAATTTTCCATAGAAATAAAATTTTGACAAAATTTTCTAGAGAAATAAAAATTTTGACAAAATTTTCTATAGAAATAACATTTTCACAAAATTTTCCATAGAAATAAAATTTTGACAAAATTTTCTAGAGAAATAAAAATCTTGAAAAAATTTCCTATAGAAATAAAATTTTGACAAAATTTCATATAGAAATAAAATTTTGACAAAATTTTTTATAGAAATAAAATTTTGACAAAATTTTCTATAGAAATAAAATTTTAACAAAATTTTTT
This sequence comes from Haematobia irritans, assembly GCF_050003625.1. Taxonomy (NCBI): domain Eukaryota; kingdom Metazoa; phylum Arthropoda; class Insecta; order Diptera; family Muscidae; genus Haematobia; species Haematobia irritans. The sequence goes on along the minus strand of NC_134397.1, from coordinate 245,239,397 downwards.
ATAACAATAAAATTTCGACAAAATTTTCTATAGAAATAAAATTTTGACAAAATTTTCTTTAGAAATAAAATTTTGGCAAAATTTTGTATAGAAATAAAATTTAGACAATCTTATTTATAAAAATAAAATTTTGACAAAATTTTCTATAGAAATAAATTTTTGACAAAATTTTCTATAGAAATAAATTTTTGACAAAATTTTCTAAAGAAGTGAAATTTTGACAAAATTTTTACATAAATAACATTTTAACAAAATTGCCTACTGAAATAAAATGTCAACAAAATAGCCTATAGAAATACAATTTTGACAAAAGTTTCTATAGAAACAAAATTTTGAAAAATTTATAGAAAATTTTGTCAAAATTTGAAATAAAATTTTCTATAGAAATAAAATTTTTACAAAATTTTCTATAGGAATAAAATTTGACAAAATTTTCTATAGAAACAAAATTTGACAAAATTTTCTATAGAAATAAATAACAATTTTCGTCGAAATAAAAAAAAAAACAAGTACGGAAAGTCTAAAGTCGGGCGGGGCCGACTATATTATACCCTGCACCACTTTGTAGATCTAAAATTTCGATACCATATCATATCCGTCAAATGTGTTGTGGGCTATATATAAAGGTTTGTCCCAAATACATACATGTAAATATCACTCGATCTGGACAGAATTTGACTTCTGCAAAATCTATAGGCTCAAAATTTAAGTCGGCTAATGGTGGAACACAATGTTAGTAAAAAATATGGGAAACATTGAAATCTGAAGCAATTTTAAGGAAACTTCGCAAAAGTTTATTTATGATTTATTGCTCGATATATATGTATTAGAAGTTTAGGAAAATTAGAGTCATTTTTACAACTTTTCGACTAAGCAGTGGCGATTTTACAAGGAAAATGTTGGTATTTTGAAAATTTTTGTCCAAATCAGAAAAACATATATATGGGAGCTATATCGAAATCTGAACCGATTTTAACCAAATTTGGCACGCATAGCTACAATGCTAATTCTACTCCCTGTGCAAAATTTCAATTAAATCGGAGTAAAAGATTGGCCTCTGTGGTCATATGAGTGTAAATCGGGCGAAAGCTATATATGGGGGGTATATCTAACTCTGAACCGATTTCAACCAAATTTGGCACACATAGCTACAATGCTAATTCTACTCCCTGTGCAAAATTTCAACTAAATCGGAGCAAAAAATTGGCCTCTGTGGTCATATGAGTGTAAATCGGGCGAAAGCTATATATGGGAGCTATATCTAAATCTGCACCGATTTCCTCCAAATTTGACACTCATACTTATAATGCTAATTCTACTCCCTGTGCAAAATTTCAACTAAATTGAAGCAAAAAATTGGCCTCTGTGGGCAAATGAGTGTAAATCGGGCGAAATCTATATATGGGAACTATATCTAAATCTGAACCGATTTGGATGATATTTTGCAAGTTTTTCGATACTCATAAAATATTCGGATGTACGGAATTTGAGGCAGATCGGTTGATGTACACGCCAATTATGACCAGATCGGTGAAAAATATATATGGCAGCTATATCTAAATCTGAACCGATTTTTTCCAAAATCAATAGGGATCGTCTTTGAGCCGAAACAGGACCCTATACCATATTTTAGGACAATCGGACTAAAACAGCGAGCTGTACTTTGCACACAAAAATACATCAACAGACAGACAGACAGACGGACATCGCTAAATCGACTCAGAATTTAATTCTAAGACGATCGGTATACTAAACGATGGGTCTCAGACTTTTCCTTCTTGGCGTTACATACAAATGCACAAACTTATTATACCCTGTACCACAGTAGTGGTGAAGGGTATACAAATTTTGACAAAATTTTTTATAGAAATAAAGTTTTGACAAAATTTTCCATAGAAATTAAATTTTGACAAAATTACCAATAGAAATAAAATCTTGACAAAATTTTCTATAGAAATAAAATTTTAACAAAATTTTTTATAAAAATAAAATATTGACAAAATTTTCTATAGACATAAAATTTTAACAAAATTTTTTATAGAAATATAATTTTTGCAAAGTTTTCTATAAAAATAAAATTTTCACAAAATTTTCCATAGAAATAAAAATTTGACAAAATTTCCAACAGAAATAAAATTTTAGCAAAATTTTCTATAGAAATAAAAATTTTGACAAAATTTTTATTTCTATAGAAATAAAATTTTGACAAAATTTTCTATAGAAATAAAATTATGAGAAAATTTTCTGTAGAAAAAATATTTTCTATTGAAAGAAAATTTTGAGAATATTTTCTGAGAAAGAAAATTTTCTATAGAAAGAAACTTTTGAGAAAATTTTCTATAGAAAGAAAATTTTAACAAAATTTTTTATAAAAATAAAATTTTGAAATAAAATTTCGAAAAAATTTTCAATAGAAATAAAAACAAAATTTTCTTTTCGTCTGTTGGTTAAGCTACACTTGTAGTTTAGTCAATGTATGGTTTTAAGCTGAAATCAAAAAAAAAAAAACGACAACAATGAAATAACATTTTGATAAATTTTTTATAGAAATAAAATGTTGACAAAATTTTCTATAGACACACAATTTTAACAAAATTTTTTATAGAAATAAAATTTTGACAAAATTTTCTTTAGAAATAAAATTTTTTTATAGAAATAAAATTTTGACAAAATTTTCTATAGAAATAAAATTTTGACAAAATTTTCTATAGAAATAAAATTTTGACAAAATTTTCTATAGAAATAAAATTTTTGCAAAGTTTTCTTTATAAATAAAATTTTGACAAAATTTTCCCTAGAAATAAAATTTTGACAAATTTTCCAATAGAACTAAAATCTTGACAAAATTTTCTATAGAAATAAAAATCTTGACAAAATTTTCTATTCTTTATAAATAAAATTTTGACAAAATTTTCCCTAGAAATAAAATTTTGACAAATTTTCCAATAGAACTAAAATCTTGACAAAATTTTCTATAGAAATAAAATCTTGACAAAATTTTCTATACAAACAAAATTTTGACAAAGATTCCTATAGAAATAAAAATTTAGACAATATTTTTTATAGAAATAAAATTGTTGCAAAGTTTCCTATAAAAATAAAATTTTGACAAAATTTTCTAACGAAGTGAAATTTTGACAATATTTTTTATAGAAATAAAATGTTGCCAAAATTTTTACAGAAATGAAATTTTAACACAATTACCTACTGAAATCAAATGTTAACAAAATTGCCTTTAGAAATACAAATTTGACAAAATTCTCTATAGAAACAAAATTTTGAAAATTTTGTCAAAATTTGAAACAAAATTTTCTATAGAAATGAAATTTTGACAAAATTTTCTATAGGAATGAAATTTGACAAAATTTTCTATAGAAACAAAATTTGACAAAATTTTTTATAGTTTACATTTACGTATAGTTTACCTTTTTTTAAATTTACATTTTTCATAGAAATAAAATTTAAAAAAAAAAAAATTCTATAAAAATAAAATTTTGACAAAATTTTCTATAGATATAAAATTTTGATGAAATTTTCTATAGACATTGTTGTTGTCTTTTATTGCAGCTTAAAACCATACATTGACTAAACTACCAGTGTAGCTTAACCAACAGAGGAAAAGAATGTTTGTCAAATTTATTTGGGCAAAGCCCTATAGACTGCAAGATGGTTGGATGGACGCACGTTTAAAATTTTGACAAAAAATTTCTATAGAAATAAAATTTTTTCGTTTTGTTTGTTATTGTTGGCTTCTTTTCAATCGTTATTGTTGTTTTTTTGTTTTTTTATCTCAGCTTAAAGCCATACATTGACTAAACTACAAGTGTAGCTTAACCAACAGAGGAAAAGTATGCTTGTCAAATTTATTTGGGCAAAGCCCTATAGACTGCAAGATGGTTGGATGTACAGCTGTTTCGGAATTACCACATTCCTCATCAGCATCCTCTACTTGCAGCAAAACTATCAACCAATTATCAGAATAAAAAATTTCTATAGAAATAAATAACATTTCCTATAGAAATACAATTTTGACAAAATTTTTACAGAAATAAAATTTTAACAAAATTGCCTACTGAAATAAACTGTTCTCAAAATTGCCTATAGAAATACAATTTTGACAAAATTTTCTATAGAACTAAAATTTTGAAAAGTTTATAGAAAATTTGGTCAAAATTAGAAATAAAATTTTCTATAGAAATAAAATTTGACAAAATTTTCTATAGAAATAAAATTTGACAAAATTTTCTATAGAAATAAAATTTGACAAAATTTTCTATAGAAATAAAATTTGACAAAATTTTCTATAGAAATAAAATTTGACAAAATTTTCTATAGAAATAAAATTTGACAAAATTTTCTATAGAATTAAAATTTTGACAAAATTTTCTATAGAAATAAAATTTTGACATAACTTTCTATAGAAATAAAATTTTGACAAAACTTTCAATAAAAATACAATTTTGACTAAATTTTCGATAGAAATAATATTTTGATAAAATATTTGTATAGAAATAATATTTTGGCAAAATATTTATGTAGAAAGAAAATTTTGAGAAAATTGTCTATAGAAAGAAAATTTTGAGAAAATTTTTATAGAAAGATAATTTTGAGAAAATTTTCTATAGAAAGAAAATTTTGAGAAAATTTTCTATAGAAAGAAAATTTTGAGAAAATTTTCTATAGAAAAAAATTTTTGAGAGCATTTTCTATAGAAAGAAAATTTTGAGAAAATTTTCTATAGAAAAAAATTTTCTATAGAAAAGAAATAAAATTTTGACAAAATTTTCTATAGAAATAAAATTTTGACAAAATTTTCTATCGAAATAAAATTTTGACAAAATTGCATATATAATATTGCAAATACTGAAATAAACATCTAAATTAAAATAAGAAAATATTTCTTTCAACGAAATTTATGTTTTGTTCATAATTTAATATTTTATCAAATATTACGAAACTTCAAAATAAGATTTTTTCAATTTGGTAGATTTTTGGAAAAATATTCTTCAAATTTTGGCACGAGTGGCATCCGTATTTGTGGAGTATTTCGATCAGAGTAAAATTTTAGTCATGATTAAAATAAAATAGCATGGCATACGAATCGGGAACAAATCAAAGAAATCGTTTTTGGTGCCTGCATAATTGGATTATATAGAACATTTTTCTATATAATCCAATTATGTTGGATGCAAAATTTTCTTTAGTTATAAAATTTTGAAAAAATTTTGGAATATAAAATATTTTTTGGTTAGTAGTTTTTGGTAGAATTTTCTCCAAACGTTGGTAGATCATGTTTGGCTCGAGTGGCAACCGTGATCTCAATCCGTTTGATGTCTGTTCATTGTGGAATATAAGGTTGGCACCAAAGTGTCCTTTATGTCGAAATGGCGGTGCGCCATCCTGAGATGGACCAAAATACCGCAGAGCCAGTTTTCTTGTCACGTGTGAAGGCTTTGTCGGCCGTTTGGTATATTTTAGATCTTGCGTACTTATATAATCCTGCATTGTATTTATGAGATTTTTAGTATGCCATAGACAGTATCATAGAATTTTTATTATCTATTTGGGTAATTTCTTTAAATGTTTAACCTAAATCAATCGTAAAATAACGAAAAGAACAGCTTTCCTACTTTCAATGAAATTTCAACAAATCCTATCCTAAAGATAATCCTTAAATCTATTTGGCTGATGTTGAAAACATTCAACCACATCGAAAAATAATGCCACCACCAGAACATTTCACTTTATGGCTGATATAACATTCACCTCCAACTCAAAGTAAATAAAATAGGACCACAAAAATCCTTCGAATTACAAAAATACCTAAAGGATGTAAAAATTTACGATTGTCACATTAATGATGGTGAGTATGATGGTTATATGATGGTCTTTGCCACCAGTAAAGTGTCTATGTGAGCCAGTCAGTCGGCCATTCGTTAAATATATCCTATGTTGAGTACTGATGTTTAAATGTCCTTGCAATTTAAGGATGTCATACTCTTACTCATCCTCCTGAGATCTCACCAAGGCAAGCAAGCAGAAGGCATAGTTTCAGCTTCAATGAAAATGGCTAATTTTTTAATTGGCAATCTCAAGCATCGTCACCAATGTTACTCTTCTGTTTTTTTTTTTTTATTTCTTCCAATGTAATCATGGAGGATGTTATGCGGTATTCCGTGTGGCGTGTGATCCCCACAATGACCACTAGGCAATATCATAGCTACAGTTACTCACGCATGAAATGGCAAACAGAAGTTTGCCAGTCATTCAATTTACAGCTGGAATTTTCCTTTGACATCGGCATTAATCAAAAAATGACTTCATTGCGGTGTTAAGAGTAAAACAAACAGAAAATAATGATGGCAGAAGGACATCATAATATGCGAATGGGAGAGAAAATAAGGGGCTTATTGTGTGGGCCTTTTATAGATATTATTCGTGAATATTGAACGAAAGCAACGAATATATCCTCTCATATCATAGAGTAAAGAAAAATACTGCTATTTTTAATTCATAGAGATTTTGTTCCATTTCCAGGCCCAGCAGGTAGTTTAATTGCCGGTAAACTTTACGATTCCATCTTTGGGACTGTGAACGAGGAGCAGCGAATGAAAATGGCATTTCAAGGCACAAAAATATCATCGCAAAATATATAAAGTGACAAAAGTGCATTTAATATGTAGCAAAGGTAGCAAAGGTGAAGAGCTAGAGGCCTCTGCTGGTTCTCAAATATTTTGCCATTTGAATGATTTGCTAAATTGAAAATAACAAAAGTAATACACAAATGATGATAAGAAATTAAAATAGAAAAAGCATGTGTGCGTGTATGTGTGTGTGAAAATTCATTTTTATTGCAGAAATGCCAAAGAATAGTCTCTTGATCTTACTCCCTGATATACTCTCCCCCTCTCTAAGCAAGAGCACAAAAAGACTGTGTTTTTTTCGAGATGGATGCTGAGAGGAAAGAGAAAGAAGTTCACCATTATGGCGAAAACACGGGCTGCTACTATTCCTACCCTAAGCTTAACAATAAAAAACGATTATCACTTAATGTGATCCACAATGAGCTTGATTTGAGAGTAATGAAGGATTTAATGAATGGATTTTTGATCTCGAATATAATCTAATTATGTTGGATCCAATAACGATCTGTATTTGATTTGATTCCGACTCGAGCTATTTTATTTTACTATAGATTTTTTTTATTTTATTTCTATAGAGAAATTTCTCAAATTTTTAACCCTATAGAAAATTTTGTCAAATTTTTATATCTATAGAAAATATTGTCAAAATTTTATTTCTATAGAAAATTTCGTCAATATTTTATTTCTATAGTAGGTTAGGTTAGGTTAGGTTAGGTTATGTGGCAGCCCGATGTATCAGGCTCACTTAGACTATTCAGTCCATTGTGATACCACAGTGGTGAACTTCTTTCTTATCACTGAGTGCTGCCCGATTCCATGTTAAGCTCAATGACAAGGGACCTCCTTTTTATAGCCGAGTCCGAACGGCGTTCCACATTCCAGTGAAACCACTTAGAGAAGCTTTGAAACCCTCAGAAATGTCACCAGCATTACTGAGGTGGGATAATCCACCGCTGAAAAACTTTTTGATGTTCGGTCGTAGCAGGAATCGAACCCACGACCTTGTGTATGCAAGGCGGGCATGCTAACCACTGCACCACGGTGGCTCCATTTTTCTCTTCCATTTCTATAGTAAATATTGTCAAAGCTTTATATTTATAGAAAATTTTGTCAAAAGTTTTATTTCTATATTAATAAAACTTGAATTGTAAATGTGTCGAATTTTAAATGTTTTAACCATTTAACTTGCACCAACACGAGGAACTTACTTCTTCTTAAAACAAGTAAGGAAAGTCTAAAGTCGGGCGGGGCCGACTATATTATACCATGCACCACTTTGTAGATCTAAATTTTCGATACCATATCACATCCGTCAAATGTGTTGGGTGCTATATATAAAGGTTTGTCCCAAATACATACATTTAAATATCACTCGATTTGGACAGAATTTGATAGACTTTTACAAAATCTATAGACTCAAAATTTAAGTTGGCTAATGCACTAGGGTGGAACACAATTTTAGTAAAAAAATATGGGAAACATTTAAATTTGAAGCAATTTTAAGGAAACTTCGCAAAAGTTTATTTATGATTTATCGCTCGATACACGGATGAAAAAGACTGTTTTTCATATGTTTGGCTATAAACATTATATGTTTGGAACACAAATTTTTAAACACAATATTTTTGAGTGCAAGCATATAATGTTCATAAACTAGCATAACATGTTTGGGACATATATGTTAATATGTTAGAACATATTATGTTTGGGACATAAAATGTTTGTAAATATAATATGCTTGGATGCAAACATATATTAATTTAGAAATAGCCTATAAACATATATGTGTTTAGTAGCTTGGAGCGCTATTTAACAGGGAGCGATATTGAATTAAGTTGGTGATTGTTGCTTGTTATTACAAAATTAACATTTTATTTTTCCTTGGGCAATTGATCAGCTACTTCTTTGATCCTTACAAAATTTGTGGTCCGCTGTTCGAATCCCCATCCGGCAAAAGGTAAAATTAAAATAAAAAAAAATCATAAAATTGAATAATTTCTCCTACAATGTTTGTATTACAGAAAAAGGTGCTAAGAACTAAAAAATCTCGTGGAAGTGAGAAAGATGTGGGGGAATATACAATTGGGCAGAAACAAAATTTTGAGCATTCAGGTCGAAAACCTATGTTGTTAGCACCTATATTACCTGTTTATTTTCATAATTCATTATGATTGTAAATATATAAATAAATAAATAAAATTTTGAGCACAATATTGTTTGGGAGAATTTTTTTAAGCATATAATATTTTTGGGTGCAAAATGCTTCCAAACATATTATATGTTCACATAATAACATATTGTTTTTTGGAAGGCAACATTATTGAATTTGGATGCAAAAATACAAAATGTTTGGAACTTCGACTACCCAAACATATATTGTTTAGACCAATATGCTTTCAAACATATTATATATTGGAAGAGATCAAACATATAAATGTTTGGGCAATACCCAAAAATGTATATGCTTGAAGCAAAATATGTTTGGGAGTATATGTTACAGAAGCGATTTTTTGTGAGCGTGTACATATGTATTAGAAGTTTAGGAAAATTAGAGTCATTTTTACGACTAAGCAGTGGCAATTTTACAAGGAAAATGTTGGTATTTTGACCATTTTTGTCGAAATCAGAAAAACATATATATGAACTGATGTCAACCAAATTTGGCACGCATAGCTACAATGCTAATTCTACTCCCAGTGCAAAATTTCAACTAAATCGGAGTTAAAAATTGGCCTCTGTGGTCATATAAGTGTAAATCGGGCGAAAGCTATATATGGGAGATATATCCAAATCTGAACCGATTTCAACCATATTTGGCACGCATAGTAACAATGCTTATTCTACTCCCTATGCAAAATTTCAACTAAATCGGAGCAAAAAATTGACCTCTGTGGGAAAATGAGTGTAAATCGGCCGAAAGCTATATATGGGACTATATCTATATCTAAATCTGAACCGATTTGGCTGATATTTTGCAAGTTTTTCGATACTCATAAAATATTTGGATGTACGGAATTTGAGGAAGATCGGTTGATATACACGCCAATTATGACAAGATCGGTGAAAAATATATATGGCAGCTATATCTAAATCTGAACAGATTTTTTCAAAAATCAATAGGGATCGTCTTTGAGCCGAAACAGGACCCTGTACCAAATTTTAGGACAATCGGACTAAAACTGCGAGCTTTACTTTGCACACAAAAATACACCAACAGACAGACAGACAGACGGACAGACAGACAGACAGACAGACAGACAGACAGACAGACAGACAGACAGACAGACAGACAGACGGACAGACAGACAGACAGACAGACAGACAGACAGACAGACGGACGGACATCGCTAAATCGACTCAGACGATCGGTATACTAAACGATGGACTTTTCCTTCTTGGCGTTACATACAAATGCACAAACTTATTATACCCTGTACCACAGTAGTGGTGAAGGGTATAAATAAGAAGAAATTACTCACATTGAAGAAATGGACTAAAAAGAAAATTAACACTTTTAAAGATATTGAATATGTAGAAAATTTGCCAACTTTTTATTTCTATAGAAAATTTTTTCAAAATTTTATTTCCATAGAAAGTTTTCTCAAATTTTTATTTATACAGAAAAATTTGACAAAATTTTATTACCATAGAAAATGTTGTTAAAATTTTATTCCTGTAGATTTTTTTTCAAAATTTTATTTCTATAGAAAATTTTTTCAAAGTTTTATTTCTATGGAAGATTTGGTCAAAATTTGTTTTTAAAGAAAATTTCCTAAAAATTTTATTCCCACAAAATGTTTTTTCTATAGAAAATTTTGTCTAAATTTTATTTGTATAGAAAATTTTGTCAAAATTTTATTTCTATAGAAAATTTTGTCAAATTTTATTTCTATAGAAAATTTTCCGAAAATTTTATTTTCATGGAAAATTTTCTCAAAATTTTATTTCCATAGAAAATTTTCTCAAAATTTTATTTCCATAGAAAATTTTCTCAAAATTTTATTTTTATAGAACATTTTGCCAAATTTTGTTTCTATAGAAAATTTTGTCAAAACTTTATTTTTATAAGAAATGTTCTACAAATTTTATGTCAAAATTTTATTTATTTGACAAAATTTTATTACCATAGAAAATGTTGTTAAAATTTTATTCCTGTAGATTTTTTTTCAAAATTTTATTTCTATAGAAATTTTTTTCAAAGTTTTATTTCTATGGAAGATTTTGTCAAAATTTGTTTTTAAAGAAAATTTCCTAAAAATTTTATTCCCACAAAATGTTTTTTCTATAGAAAATTTTGTCTAAATTTTATTTGTATAGAAAATTTTGTCAAAATTTTATTTCTATAGAAAATTTTGTCAAATTTTATTTCTATAGAAAATTTTCCGAAAATTTTATTTTCATGGAAAATTTTCTCAAAATTTTATTTCCATAGAAAATTTTCTCAAAATTTTATTTCCATAGAAAATTTTCTCAAAATTTTATTTTTATAGAACATTTTGCCAAATTTTGTTTCTATAGAAAATTTTGTCAAAACTTTATTTTTATAAGAAATGTTCTACAAATTTTATGTCAAAATTTTATTTATTTGACAAAATTTTATTACCATAGAAAATGTTGTTAAAATTTTATTCCTGTAGATTTTTTTTTTCAAAATTTTATTTCTATAGAAAATTTTTTCAAAGTTTTATTTCTATGGAAGATTTTGTCAAAATTTGTTTTTAAAGAAAATTTCCTAAAAATTTTATTCCCACAAAATGTTTTTTCTATAGAAAATTTTGTCTAAATTTTATTTCTATAGAAAATTTTGCCAAAATTTTATTTCTATAGAAAATTTTTTCAAATTTTATTTCTATAGAAAATTTTCCGAAAATTTTATTTTCATGGCAAATTTTCTCAAAATTTTATTTCCATAGAAAATTTTCTCAAAATTTTATTTCCATAGAAAATTTTCTCAAAATTTTATTTTTATAGAACATTTTGCCAAATTTTGTTTCTATAGAAAATTTTGTCAAAACTTTATTTTTATAAGAAATGTTCTACAAATTTTATGTCAAAATTTTATTTCTATAGAAAATTTTGTCAAAATTTTAATTCTGAAGATAATTATCTCAAAATTTAAAAAAAAAATTATTTCTATTGATTTTTTTTTTCAAATTTTGATTTCTATAGATTTTTTTTTTTAAATTTTATTTCTATAGAAAATTTCATCAAAATTTTATTTCTAAAGAAAATTTTGTCAAAATTTTATTTGTATAGAAAATTTTGTCAAAATTTTATTTCCCCAGAAAATTTTCTCAAAATTTTAGTTTTAATTATTATTTAGTTTTTTCTATATCAAACTTTTATTTCTATAGAAAATTTCGTCAAAATTTTATTTCTATAGAGATTTTTATCAAATTTTATTTGTATAGAAAATTTTGTCAAAATTTTATTTCTAAAGAAAATTTTGTCAAAATTTTATTTGAATAGAAAATGTTGTCAAAATGTTATTTCCATAGAAAATTTTTCAAAATTTTATTTCTATTTATATTTTTTTTTTGCTTTAGAAAATTTTGTCAAAATTTTATTTCTATTGAATTTTTTTTTTTAAATTTTATTTCTATAGAAAATTTCGCAAAAATTTTATTTCTAAAGAACATTTTTTCAAAATTTTATTTGTATAGAAATTTTTCTCAAAATTTTATTTCCATAGAAAATTTTCTCAAAATTTTATTTCTATTTATTATTTATTTTTTTCTATAGAAATTTTTGTCAAAATTTTATTTCTATAGATTTTTTTTTAAATTTTATTTCTATAGAAAATTTTGTCAAAATTTTATTTCTAAAAAATTTTGTCCACATTTTATTTCCATAGAAAAAGTTTTCAAAATTTTATTTCTATTTATTATTTATTTTTTCTATAGATAATTTTGTCAAAATTTTATTTCTATAGAAAATTTTCTCAAAATTGTATTTCTATAGAAAATTTTGTCAAAATTTTATTTCTACAGAGAATTTTGTCATAATTGTAAAAATTTTGTCAAAATTTTATTTCTATAGAAAATTTTGTCAAAATTTTATTTCTATAGAAATTTTCATCAAATTTTATTTCTATAGAAAATTTTGTCAAAATTTGGTTTCTAAAGAAAATTTTGTCAAAATTTGATTTCTATAGAAAATTTTCTCATAATTGTATTTCTATAGAAAATTTTGTCAAAATTTTATTTCTTTAGAGAATTTTGTCATAATTTTATTTCTATAGAACATTTTCCAAGATTTTGTTTGTATACAAAATTTTGTAAAAAGTAAAATTTGTATTTCGTCAAAATTTTTTTGTCAAGATTTTATTTCTATAGACATTCTTTTTTCCAAAATTTCTATAGATTTTTTTAAATTTTATTTCTATAGAAAATTTTCTGAAAATTTATTTCTATAAAAAATTTTATCAGAATTTTATACCTATAGAAAATTTTGTCGAAATTTTATTTCTGTAGAATATTTTTTTTTTTATATTTTTGTTCTATAGAAAATTTTGTTTCTATAGAAAATGTGTTCAAAATTTTAGTTCAATTCTACCAACTGTGGTGGCTATCGCGCCCACAACTCTGTGGTATTGGTGTAGTGTGTATATAATCGGCTTCTCTTGACTTAAGCTCTCGCTCATTTGCCTCCTTTGAGTTATGATTAATGCTCAATGATATTTCTGCGAAAACCTTAAAGTTTTCGTAAGGCCCCCAAACAAAATTCCAACAATGGATGGTTGTTGCTAGACTTGTTTGTTTGTGTATGTCTATGGTTGAGTGATATTGAGAGCAAAATGCTGAATTCTTTGGTGTGCTATGGATTGGAAATCTGTACTCTACTCTACCCTACTCATCAACATTTCATGCAATGGTTCAAAAGAAGAAAAAGAAGAAAACAAAACTAAAACGAAACTCATTATCCAAGAGCAAACTCAAAAATAACTAAATGAAGCAGCAGAAACAGCAGGATTTTGCTTCAGCATTATAAGAGAGGTGCTTCCTTAAACTTTATCAGCAACAACTTCATCAGCATTAAGAATTTCGAATCTCTGCATTATGTTCTTTTTAAGCTCGCGTGTGCATTGCTTGTGTGTGTGTGCGTTTCTTATTCCATTTTATAACAGAAATGTTCATGGGCTTTAATTTTTGTACTCTTAAGCTATGGCTGGTGGTTTTGGCCATGGCTTATTGCAGGCACTGGCTAGGCTGGTGAGTGACTGGTGTTGTTTTTGCTACTGCTGATGTTATTTTGCGGATTTGTTAAACATGGCCAGCAAAGAAATAAAAAAAAATATATACAAACACCAATACCCATACACATTCTGATATGATACGCTTTTACACTCACACACATACTCTCATTTATTGTGAATGCTCATATACAACGGGGGGAAAGCTACATCCGAGCTAACACTAAAGCTGAAATACACAAATGATGATGTTGTTAATGGTAAGCCTGTCCTGTTCTAGAGTGTTGACGATGACGAAGGTTGTGTGTGAAGGAAATGACTGTTGGAATTTTTGTTTCTTTTGTAAAGACAAGTAAAACTGTAAATATTATGCACAATGGGTCGATTTGTAATAATTTACAGTTGCATACACTGAAAGAAGAGTTTTCTTCTCTGAGGAACGAAATTTTAGACAAGCAAAATTTTCTTTTGATGCTAAAAGTAAATTTTTGTTTTAACGCAAATAAAAATGCTAAGAGGCAATCAATGAATCTGTCATAATAAATTCGGATTTATTTGCTCTAAAAGAATTTCCTTTGTCTGAAATATGTATGTTATTTGTTTTTTAAACACCGTCCACTGAGTTTGGAGAAAAATCCGGTTTAGAACCGTGAAAACTCGACTTTTAAAACAATTTTCTTTTGTGTAGAGATACCCATTTAAAAGTCGAATCAGAGAAATGCGTCTTCTATTCTACCCAACAAAATGGCATTTGTATGTTAGGGCTATAAAATCTTGGAGCTTACAACAAGATTTTTTTCAGTGTAGTTACCTTATTTATATCTAGGAATAAAATATAAAACCAATAAATATAATTTTACACAACAATTTAATTGTGCACTGAAAAAAAAAAAATTTAAATGATATTAAAGATTTTGCAACCTAAATTTTAGGATGCGTAATTTACAAAATATTAAGGACAAATTTCTTTAAAATAATGAAATTCCAATTAAAATAAATTTTATAATCTTTGCTTCAAATTTTTATACCCTCCACCATAGGATGGGGGTATATTAACTTTGTCATTCCGTTTGTAACACATCGAAATGTTGCTCTAAGACCCCATAAAGTATATATATTCTGGGTCGTGGTGAAATTCTGAGTCGATCTGAGCATGTCCGTCCGTCGGCCCGTCTGTTGAAATCACGCTAACTTCCGAACGAAACAAGCTATCGACTTGAAACTTGGCACAAGTAGTTGTTATTGATGTAGGTCGGATGGTATTGCAAATGGGCCATATCGGTTCACTTTTACGTATAGCCCCCATATAAAGGGACCCTCAGATTTGGCTTGTGAAGCCTCTAACAGAAGCATATTTCATCCGATCCGGCTGAAATTTAGTACATGGTGTTGGTATATGGTCTCTAACAACCATGCAAAAATTGGTTTACATCGGTCCATAATTATATATAGCTCCCATATAAACTGATCCCCAGATTTGGCTTGCGGAGCCTCAAAGAGAAGCAAATTTCATCCGATCCGGCTGAAATTTGGTACGTGGTGTTGGTATATGGTCTCTAACAACCATGCAAAAATTGGTTTACATCGGTCCATAATTATATATAGACCCCATATAAACTGATCCCCAGATTTGGCTTGCGGAGCCTTAAAGAGAAGCAAATTTCATCCGATCCGGCTGAAATTTGGTACGTGGTGTTGGTATATGGTCTCTAACAACCATGCAAAAATTGGTTCATATCGGTCCATAATTATATATAGCCCCCATATAAACCGATCCCCAGATTTAGCTTGCGGAGCCCCAAAGAAAAGCAAATTTCATCCGATCTTGCTGAAATTTGGTACATGGTGTTGGTATATGGTCTCTAACAACCATGCAAAAATTGATCGACATCGGTCCATAATTATATATAGCCCTTATATAAACCGTTCTCCAGATTTGACCTCCGGAGCGTCTTGGAAGAGCAAAATTCATCCAATCCGATTCAAATTTGGAACGTCGTGCTAGTGTATGGCCGCTAACAACCATACTAAAATTGGACCTTATCGGTCTATAGTTATATATAGCCGATCTCCAATCACACAAAAATTAGTCCATATCGGTTCATAATCATAGTTGCCACTCGAGCCAAAAATAATCTACCAAAATTTTATTTCTATAGAAAATTTTTGTTAAAATTTTATTTCCATAGAAAATTTTGTCAAAATTTTATTTCTATAGAAAATTTTTCAAAATTTTATTTCTATAGAAAATTTTTTCAAAATTTTATTTCTATAGAAAATTTTGTTAAAATTTTATTTCTATAGAAAATTTTGTTAACATTTTATTTCTGTAGAAAATTTTGTCAAAATTTTATTTCTGTAGAAAATTTTGTCAAAATTTTATTTCTAAAGAAAATTTTTTAAAAATTTTATTTCTATAGAAAATTTTTTTCAAATTTTACTTCTATAGAAAATGTTGTCAAAATTTTATTTTGTCAAAATTTTATTTCTATAGAAACTTTAAACTTAATTATATACGTATTTAATCGACCTTTTTTAGTTTAATATATACCACGTATGGACTATGTGGTATATATTACGGTGTTAGGAAGTTTTAAGATACCTTGCCATCGGCTTCAGTAGAAGTTTCTACGCAATCCATGGTGGAGGGTACATAAGCTTCGGCCTGGCCGAACTTACGGCCGTATGTACTTGTTTTTATTAAATTTAGGATATAATTTTTGGAAATGTGCCACGCTCCGTTAAAACCGCATGCCTTTGAACTAAGGCCAATTTTCTTTAAAGTAAAGAAACACATTTTTGAGTCAAAGAAATGGTCCTTAAATTAACTGAAATATTGAAACTTAAGATTTAAGATAAAAATGCTTTGAGGATTTTTTTTTTGTTTGGAATTAAGAAAACATTTTTTACTTGGAAGTTTCCATTAAAATTTTATTTTTTAAGGTGTCATTTATTAAGTACATTAATAGCTTTTTGTTAATATACGACGAAAAAACAATGAAAATTTGATAAAGGAGTTTTGTATCATAATTTTAATTTTATTGAAACTAAATAGAAAGCGAGATATGTCGCTAAATAATGTCTTTATTTTAAACAAGCTGCATCTTTGGCTCGGAATCAATACCAAAATCCTTTCCGAATCAATACCAAAATCCTTTGAATCCTCTTGATTTGGATGATATTTCCTTTTACATATTAATGCAAAAAAAATCATATTTCTTGTTATTGGTTTGTCATAAGAAAAATTCTCATAATTTCAGTTTGGTTTTAATTTCAATGGATTCTTTATTTCTACAAAATCATTAAAGTGTTTTCCATTATGTTTATAATCTCTCTTTCTGATTTTCTTTATTTTTATTCTCGTTTTTTTTAATCATAAACACTTCCTTGAAATATAATAATTAATGAATTTCCTTGTTTTGCCACTGTGCAAGCATGAGCATGATAAAAAACATATTTTACTACCAAAGCCAATGAACCTGCTGACTTGGATGATTTTCTGTTCAGTTCTGTTTTTTTTTTCGCACCAGTGAACCAGTTCAAAGCGAGCATGAAAGTAAGCAAGCTAAGCAAAGCCATACTTACTGGCCCTTCTTTGGCGTCCCTTCTCTTGTTATCTTTTCAAACCAAAATACTCATCCTTTCATAGCCGTAGGTCCCGCATAACAAACATCCTTGATTCAATGACAACAAACAGTAGTAGTGCTCTGCTCTACTCATCACTTCTTATGCGAAGAGCACTTTATGATTTTTGTAATATTAAAAAAAAATGAGGATTTCAAAAAAATTAAAAAAAGACACACATACCAAAAAACACTGAAAATCTTCCGAATGTTTATAAACGCTTTGGCGGATGAATACGAACACAAAGAGTATGTTAAATGTTTTTAATTAAAACCCAACCCTCGTTTCTGGTTTGGTATTTTTTTCTCCTCAATTTGCTTTCCGTTTCCCTTGCCAGTTATGCTTGTTGGCCGTTAGTATTTTTTTGGTGTTTTGGAGGGAGATGTTACAGTGCTGGATGGTTGATGCTGCTGCTGGGTGCTTCGGTTGGTGGCAGTAATAATGCGTTATGCTAGTAGTTTCAGGCTAAAAAAAAATTTGACTTAAATTTATCTTCGTTTTGGGACAGCTTTTACACACTCACTTTACGAGACAACACAGGCGACAGGCGACAATGAAATGCACAAACACTTGGAAAGCTAAAACAAGCACACACATGCACACGTACAATCATCAAGTCAAACAAAATCACAGTTATGTATATAGCACCACATTGCCTCTTATAGAATATGGCATGCAGATTGTCATCAACATTGTTGTTGCACTGTGGGAAAGTTTGAAAATATTTTTTAAGATTAAAGCTTGAAAATATTTAAGAAAATTAATTAGAAAAATCAATTTTATTAATTATTCCATATATTGCAACTATTGCAAGTTGATTCCAATTTTTAATTAATTAATTTTACCTACATTTGATGGCTATTATTGTTCGTTGTAACTGTTATGCTGTGAGTTTGTATGAATAGAGACCAAGAGAGAGAGAGAGAGAGTGATTGTGTGCGATAGAGATTTGTTATCACATTGTCTTGACTAGGGGACAGTGTTGCCATTTCCTGAGTAAAAAATACCCGCTTTGTTACTCTCATAATTATCTACAAACACAGCCTACCTCTCCCTCTCTCATTGAAAATGCCATCATTTTGTGTAATAATTAAAATGCTTGTTTGGAGATTTCTTTTAAAACAGATTAAAGGCAATGTATCCAACATGCGACACATTAGGGCACTATGGGAAATGAAATTGTGTTTGGTTTTTTTTTTTTTTTTGATTTTCTTTTGTTAGCATTCCTACTTAGTGAAACTTCTTTAATATCAAGCTGAATTTGTTTTACAAAACTTTAGTCGTCAAGACATCTTCCTTCATCAATCAAACAACCAAGTGACTATATGCTATGGAAAAATAAAAACAGAAATTTCCAAGAATTCATAAATAGCCAGGAGCACAAAATCTAATCTTTTAATATTCTTAAGAAACAAAAAATATGCTTCCTCAAACATAATTATTAGAATTTGTATAAATATATATATAATTCCCTATGTGAGAGGAAATTAACACATCCCAAATAAGGGAAAATTTTTACAGTTTCAAAGCTTCTCTAAATATTTCCCCGATTTGACCACTTGGGCATAACAATTAAAAAAAATAGAAAGAAGGTAGAATTCGAAGAAAAATCAGAAAAAACTATTGCACTTCACAAATTTTCTATAGAAATAAAATGTTGACAAAATTTTCTATAGCAATCAACACCATAAATAAAATTTTCAAAAGAAATAACATAATTTTCTGCAGAAATGAAATTTTGACAAAATTTTCTACAGAAATGAAATTTTGACAAATTTTCTATAGAAATAGAATTTTGACAACATTTTCTATAGAAATAAAATTTTGAAAAAAATTTTCTATAGAAATTAAATTTTGTATTGAAAAAAGTTTTGACAAAATTTTCTATAGAAATAAAATTTTGACAAAATTTTCAATAGAAATAATGTTCTGAAAAATTTCTCTATAGCAATTAAAACCATAAATGAATAAATAAAATTTTCAAAAGACATAAAATGTTAAGAGAATTTTCTCAAGAAATGAAATTTTGACAACATCTATATATATATATATATAATTCAATCTATGTTTGTTTATTTGTTTGTTTGTTTGTATGTTCCGAGTTGGCTCCGAAACGGCTGAACCGATTTACTTGAAACTTTCAGAGATCGTAGGGGGCGTTCATGTGGTGAAAATAGGGTACCTCATTTTTTGACACCTGATCGCGGAGGGTGACCTCCCCTTCGTCGGACTTTTTGAAAATTGAACCAAAGTTGACCGATTTGCTTGAAATTTTCATTGAAGATTGGGGTTGGCATCTAGACAAAGATCCGCTACTTTTTATTTCGATATTTGGTGGCGGAGGGGGGCCACCCCTTTGTTCGACTTTTTTTTAAGTGCAGTGAAAAAACTAAAATTCTCTAAATTATCTGAGATTTACAGAGAACATGTGGTGAGGTCATGGAATTAATATAGGGTACCCGATGATTTCATATGTGGACGGGGAGGGGGACCTCCCCCTTGCCCTACTTTTTGAAACTTGGAACAAAATTATGCGATTTGCTTGAAATTTTCATTGAATGTTAGGGTTGGCATCTAGACAAAAATCCGCTACATTATTTTTCGATATTTGGTCGGGGAGGGGGACCACCCCTTTGCCCGAATTTTTTGTTTGAAAATACAAACAAAAGTAAACTCCCCCGACTGAAATTTTACGGAAAAAATGGGTTATGAAATTTATATCAGGTTCTCGATTTTTTAATAAAAATAAAAGGACATAGGTACAAATACGGCGGGAGAGGGTGTACCTTCTTCTATATTTCTTGTGAATTTTATGTGTGGTTTGTCAAGGAAAGGTATCCTTCTCCTCAACATATCTGAAAATTAAGCACTATATTATAATAACATACAAAAAATTACTGTTTCCTATCCAATAAATCGAAAAAAGCAAAAATAGTAAACAATTTTACCACGTTAACATTTGCTAAAATGTTGGAAAATGATGCACCCTCTACGTTGGCTGGCAATTTCATGTAAATTTAAGTTCTTTACTAAAAAGAAGTCTTGCAGAAGCCTGTGCAAAAATCATAAAATTATGTACCGAGTTCCCATTTACGGACAACCCTCTACTTTCAATTTAAGAAAAAAAAAAAAACGGACAAAAGGGAACCCTCTCCCCACCTTCGCTCCACACCGACCTGATATCGGGCTATCACGTACCCTATATTAATTTCACAACTACTCAATGGTCCCTATAAATTCTACCGAAGTAAATCGGTAGATTTACTTCGGTAGAAGTAAATCTACCCGTTCCCCAACCAGATATCGAAAAATCATATACTAATTTAAAAACCATATATAAATTTAATCACCTCCTCCCACGTTCCCTCCAAATTTCAAGTAGATCGGACATATTTAAATTTTGCTTATTGTTTTAAAGGGACGTCACTTTCCCCTATACAATATCGACAAAAACCCGTAGTGAATAGCACCCCTAACCTTGCCTGATAAATTTTTAAACTTTCCTTCAAGTTTGGGGCAAGGAAGGTTGCCTGTTCGTTCATAACTTTCCCCCACTGCCTTTGTAAATTTCAAGAAAACTTAAGAATTTTTGTTTTTTTTGCAGTCCCAGAAAATGTCAAGCAAATTATAAGACTAAAGGGGCGGCCTCTCTTCCGTCCAAATATCACAAAATCAGGTATCAACTATTAATATCGTAACCTCTCCCCAGTCCTCTGTAAATTTCAAGTAACTCTCTGTATGTACTTAAGAGAAGCGGATGTCTCCCTATGCCCTTTTATTTTTATTAAAAAAGCAGGAACCTGATATAAATTTCATAACCTCACCCATTTTTTCTGCAAAATTTCAGTCGGGGGAGTTTAGTTTTGTTTTCACTGTACTTTAAAAAAAAGTCGGGCAAAGGGGTGGTCCCCCTCCCCGACCAAATATCGAAAAATAATGTAGCGGATTTTTCTCTAGATGCCAACCCCAACATTCAATGAAAATTTCAAGCAAATCGCATAATTTTGTTCCAAGTTCCAAAAAGTAAGGCGAGGGGGAGGTCCCCTCCCCCTCCACATATAAAATCATCAGGTACCCCATAGTAATTCCATAACCTCACCGCATGTTCTCTGTAAATCTCAGATAATTTAGAGAATTTTAGTTTTTTCACTGTACTTTAAAAAAGTCGAACAAAGTAGAGGTCCCCCTCCACCACCAAATATCGAAATATAAAGTAGCGGATCTTTGTCTAGATAGCAAACCCAACCTTCAATGAAAATTTCAAGCAAATCGGTCAACTTTGGTCCAATTTTCAAAAAGTCCGACAAAGGGGAGTTCCCCCTCCGCGACTAGGTGTCAAAAAATAAGGTACCCTAGTTTCACCACATGAATGCCCTCTACGATCTCGGAAAGTTTCAAGTAAATCGGTTCAGCCGTTTCGGAGCCAACTCGGAACATACAAACAAACAAACAAACAAACAAACAAATAAACAAACATAGATTGAATTTTATGTATATAGATTTAAATTTTGAGAAAAGTTTTTATAGATATAAAATTTTGATAAAATTTTCTATAGAAATAAAATGTTGAGAAGATTTTCTATAAAAAAATTATGGAAATAAAATGTTTACAAAATTTTCTATAGAAGTAATATTTGGCAAAATTTTCTATAAAAATAAAATTGTGACAAAATTTTCGACAAAAATACAATTTTGTTAAAATTTTCTATAGGAATTAAATTTTGAGAAAATTTTTTATAGTTATAAAATTTGGATAAATATTCTATAGAAATAAAATTTTGACAAAATTTTCAATAGACATTAAATTTTGTATTGAAAAAAGTTTTGACATATTTTCTATAGAAATAGAATTTTGACAAAATTTTTTATAGAAATAAAATTTTGACAAAACTTTCTATAGAAATAGAATTTTGACAAAATTTTCTATAAACATTAAATTTTATATTGAAAAAAGTTTTGACAAAATTTTCTATAGAAATAAAATTTTAACAAAATTTTCTATAGAAATAAAATTTATTTCTATATAAATAAAATTTTGATAAAATTTTTCAAAGAAATAAAATGTTTACAAAATTTTCTATAGAAATAATATTTTGACAAAATTTTTTATAAAAATAATATTTTTACAAAATTTTCTATTAAAATACAATTTTGACAAAATTTTCTATAGAAATTAAATTTTGAGAACATTTTTTATAGATATACAATTTTGACAAAATTTTCTATAGAAATTAAATTTTGTATTGAAAAAAGTTTTGACAAAGTTTTCTATAGAAATAGAATTTTGACAAAGTTTTCTATAGAAATAAAATTTTGACAAAATTTTCTATAAAAATAAAATTTTGACAAACTTTTCTATAAAAATAAAATTTTGACAAAATTTTCTATAGAAATAAAAGTTTGAGAAAAATTTTTTATAGATATAAAATTTTGATACAATTTTCTATAGAAATAAAATTTTGACAAAATTTTCTAAGGAAATAACATTTTTTATAGAAAAAAGTTTTGAAAAAAATTCTATTGGAATAAAATCTTTGACAAAATTTTCTATAAAAATAAAATTTTTGACAGACTTTTCTATAGAAATAAAATTTTGACAAATTTTCTATAGAAATAAAATTTTGCAAAAATTTGTATTGAAAAAAATTTTTGACAAGATTTTCCATAGGAATAAAATTTTGACAACATTTTCTACAAAAATGAAATTCGGACAAAGTTATCTATAAAAATAAAATTTTGACAAAATTTCATTGCTTTTTTTTACAAAATTTTCTATAGAAATAATATTTTCTATAGAGTTTAAATTTTGAGAAAATTTTTATAAATATAAAATTTGATAAAATTTTCTGTAGAAATATAATTTTGACAAAATTTTCTATAGAAATTAAATTTTGTATTGAAAAAAGTTTTGACAAAATTTTCTATAGAAATAGAATTTTGACAAAGTTTTCTATAGAAATAAAATTTTGATAAAATTTTCTATAGAAATAATATTTTGACAAAATTTTCTATAGAAATAAAAGTTTGAGAAAAATTTTTTATAGATGTAAAATTTTGATACAATTTTTAAAGAAATAAAATTTTGACAAAATTTTCTAAAGAAATAATATTTTGTATAGAAAAAAGTTTTGAAAAAAAAATTCTATTGGAATAAAATTTTTGACAAACTTTTCTATAGAAATAAAATTTTGACAAATTTTCTATAGAAATAAAATTTTGCAAAAATTTGTATTGAAAAAAATTTTTTATAACATTTTCCATAGGAATAAAATTTTGACAAAATTTTCTACAAAAATGAAATTCGGACAAAGTTATCTATAAAAATAAAATTTTGACAAAATTTCATTGCTTTCGAACAAACATGTTGTTTAAGAAAACCACAAAACAGCAAAATTTTATTTTTAGTAAAATTTTTTTCAAATGTTGTTATATTATTATTTTTTTTTGGGAGCCACCGTGGTGCAATGGTTAGCATGCCCGCCTTGTATACACAAGGCCATGGGTTCGATTCCTGCTTCGATCGAACACCAAAAAGTTTTTCAGCGGTGGATTATCCCACCTCAGTAATGCTAGTGACATTTCTGAGGGTTTCAAAGCTTCTCTAAGTGGTTTCACTGCAATGTGGAACGCCATTCGGCTATAAAAAGGAGGTCCCTTGTCATTGACCTTAACATGGAATCGGGCAGCACTCAGTGATAAGAGAGAAGTTGACCAATGTGGTATCACAATGGACTGAATAGTCTAAGTGAGCCTGATACATCGGGCTGCCACCTAACCTAACCTATATTATTTTTGACTCGAGTGTCAACCGTATTCTTTATCCCTATCAAACTTTATGTATGACCTGAAAAAAAAGTAACAAAAAACTAGAAGATTATCGAATGTGAGATTTGAGAATTTCTATTACCAAATTTTTTCCAAATGGCTTTACATTTTGTTTTTCGAAACAAATGACCACAGTAACAGCCAAATGGTTGTGAATTTGAATCCGACATATGGGAGTCGTATCAACGCTGTAAGTCCATTAAGTCTAACACTAAAACCAGGGATATCTGGTAGTGGTATTAGTGATGACGACAATATTGAATTTCGTGCAAAGTGCTATGGGAGTGTTTCTCGGTCAAGGTATCCTTTCATCCAAGCCATCATGCCATCATCTAACGAGTATTCATTCAGTCATTCAGTCATCCAGTCATTTGTTAGATGGTTTATTCATTGATGCCCGCGAACAACAAATCACACAAACATACACACACACAAACATTCATCACCATCATACACACCTCAACACACCATAGGCAATAGATATCAATCGAACCATCTATCTATGATGGCTATGGTATGCAGTGTTGGCAACTCCCCAAGGCCAAAAAGCACCAAAAATATATTATAAATTCTAACATACCACCTTCCACCACAAAATCGAAAATTAAATGCTCTACTAAAAAAAAAAAAAAAAAAAAAAAAAAAAAAAAAAAAAAAAAACACCTTCCGACGATTATAGAACTTTTGTGCATAGACTTTTAAAAAGTTAAGGTGGGTATTAAGATCGAGTTTAGCTGCTAAAATAGTAATTTTTTCACAATTACTTTTCTTTAATAATTCATTTTAAGGAATACAAACTTTGTGAAAATTTGCTTTTGCTTATAATAAAATTTGCAGCAAGTTATAATAAAATTTGCAGCAAATATGCATAATTTTATGCCTCGAATTTAGTACTCACCATTATGAACCGCTATTCAAGTATACACTTTGATCAGTTTTAATGCTTTCGTCCAATTCATTTTGATCAGTGATGTTTTTCAACTTTCAAAATATTAATATATGGAAGGAGTCTATTGCTTATTTTAGTTGTGCGTGCTTTTGTGAATTTAATACGAACGTTTTTAATGACATCTTTACCAAATTAAAAAATTCGACACTCACCGCTCGACTTTCCTACAGAATACCCTAAATAACAATATTAATTAAAAAATAATCAATACCATCTTCATAACAATCAAATTCTATATTTGGCAATAAATTTGAGTTTCTTCGGCTCTTGAAAGTCTAATCAACATTTTTGTATCAATTAAACTTAATACTGTTCAAAATAAAAAAAAAGCACCAAAAGCACTAAATGAAAATGCCAGAAAGCACCAAGTTGGTGCTTTTTTTGAAAAGGCACCAAAAAGGCAATTTGGTGCTTTTTAGAAATCAAAAAGCACTAAATTTGGTGCTAAAAGTACCAAATTGGCAACACTGATGGTATGGTGTGATTGCGAGTTAATGAATGAGAGTTTGGTTGTTAGAGTACGAGTATTTGTGTGTAGACTTTCTCTCTTCGCTTTATGGTCGGTTCTATGGTTGGTATTCAGTGTGAAATATGCAGCTACCAAAGAAGGACACAAATCTGATGAGAGTATTTTTAAAGCGACCTCGAAATCGATGACAAACAATAAACCGAGGCGAGCTCACTAACTCATTCATTCGCCTAACTCACCCAATTGCTCACTATTCAACACTCACACACACACGTACTCACCCACTATCCCAACTAAAGGGCATTAAATCATCTTTCATTTCATTCTGGGTGGTCTAATTGGAACCATAATGAGAGAATGTCAGTTGACCATGGATATTTTCCAATGTTTATGGTCCTTATGGCTTGATTTGAGAGAAAGAGAGTATGGGTGTGTTAGCATGGAAATTCCGCGTTCTTGTGGTTATTGGTTATAATAGATTTCTCTTTTTTGTTGTTTTTTTGTTTGGTTCGATGTGATTAAGGGAAAATATTAAAATACGAGGAGAAGTATCCTCGAAGGATTAAAATGGCATTGATTTCATTCAACTCTTGGGGGAGCTTAATTAATCACAGTTGTTGTTGTTGTGGCAGTGAAATGATAGAAATGTTATTGGCTTTTGGTGAGAGTCCCAGATTTGAATAGAACGAACAGAAATGAAATGGTTTCAGCAATAGCCAGAGTTTTCATTTGATGAAGGTTTTTTGTATAAAAATAGTTTTGTTTTTTTGTTTGTTTTCTAATCTAGATTATATAGAAATTTAGCGTTTATTGTGGAGGTTATTATTTGTGAAAGAAATTTTATGATTTTTTTTTTGAATTGTGTACAATGACAAACATTGATACATTATAGGCCAACTATACATAGAAAAATTTAATAATTAAAAAAAAACTAAAAAATAGAATAATATAAATATTTAATTAAAATTTTGTAATTGAAATAAAAATCAATCACAACAATTGTATCAAATAATATTTTATCGGAACAATTAATTTTTTGATTGATACTGTGATTGAAGACATTTCATCAATTAATTTCGTGATTGAAGACAAAACATATTTTTTTTCTGTGTACTGCAAATATGTTTACTTTATAGTAAAAAATTCCGCTAACTTCATTTTAGGACACGCAATTTACACAATATTAAAGACAAATTTCTTTATTATAATGACATTTTAATTCAAAGAAAGTTTATAATCTTTGCTTCAACATTTTTTTTTTATTAAATTCAGACTACAAATTGTGGAATTTTGCCTCTAAATTGTGAAACACCCTTGGGACTCGGCTATAAGAACGAGGTTCCTTGTCATTAAGGTAAACATGAAAACGGACGGCACTTAGTGATAAAATAAAATTTGGTCACTGTGGTATCTGGCCACTTTCGAAAGTCGATTTTCGGAACCATAAAACATCGATTAGTCAGCTATGAACACCATTAAAAGTTCATTAGTAGATCTTGGTCAACTTCACATGCTAATTAGTCGATAAATCGATTGTGACCCTCATCGGAAGTCAATTGGTCGGGTTTGCCAAATATGAAACATGATTTTGCGCTCATGGCCATCTTCAAAAATTGATTGAATAATTTCGGCCAACGTTGATTGTGGCATTAAAACTCAATGGAAACATATCAAAGTCGTTTAATCAAATTTATCCGAATCCGTTTTCCGATTCATTAAAATCCTCTCTGATCCTGATCTGACATTATATTGCAAGGATGACTGTTAGATTTTACAATGTTAAAAGTTGCTTTGGTGCACTATCAAAAGTCGATTAGTCTGTTGTTGAAAAACGAAAAAAAAACTCGATGTCGAATGTCGATTACTCCAATTTATCCGAAATACGGTTGTTACAGTTAGTAGAATTCTACCAAAAATTTTAGATTTTTTAATGTTTGGTAGATTGGTAGAATTTTTAATGTTTTGGTATATTTTTCCAAAATATGCCTCTCCAACTAAGAGGTAAGTCCAAAATAGAAATAAAATGTTGACAAAACTTATGCATACAAACAAATTTTTCTATAGAAATAAAATATTGATTGTTTCTATAAAAATAAAATGTTGACAAATTCTTCTATAGAAATAAAATTTTAACAAATATTTCTATAGATATAAAATTTTGACAAAATTATCTATAGAAATAAAATTTTCTTTGGAAATAAAATATTCCCAACATTTTTAAGATATACAATTTTGAAAAATATTTCTATAGATATAAAATTTTGGCAATTATATTTGTGGATATAAAATGTTGACAAAATTTTTTATAGAAATAAAATTTTGATAAAATCTTTTAAAGAAATAAAATTTTGACAACATTTTCTATTGAAATAAAATTTTGACAACATTTTCTATAGAAATAAAATTTTGACAAGATTTTCTATAGAAATAAAATTTTGACAAAATTTTCTATAGAAATCAAATTTTGACAACATTTTCTATAGAAATAAAATTTTGATAACATTTTCTATAGAAATAAAATTTTGACAAAATTTTCTTTAGAAATAAAAGTTAAAAAATAGAAATAACATTTTGATAAAATTTTCTATAGAAATACAATTTTTACAAAATTTTCTATGGATATTAATGGTTGAAAAAATTTGCTATAGAAATAAAATTAAGAAAACATTTTCTATATATGTAAATTTAGACCAAATTTTCTATGGATATACAATTTTCTACAGAAATAATAGTTTGATAACATTTTCTATATAAATAAAATTCTTACAAAATTTTCTATAGAAATAAAAATTTCACACAAATTTTTATAGAAATTAAATTTGGCAAAATTTTTTAGAAATAAAATTTTACAAAATTTTCTATAGCTATGAAAATTTTGACAAAATTTTCGTAAAACTAAAATTTTGACAAAATTTTATATAGAAATAAAATTTTGACAAAATTTTATATAGAAATAAAATTTTGACAAAATTTTATATAGAAATAAAATTTTGACAAAATTTTATATAATAACAAAATTTTGACAAAATTTTCTATAGATATGAACATTTTGACAAAACTTTCTATAAAAATAAAATTTTGACAAAATTTTTTATAAAAATAAAATTTTGACAAAATTTTTTATAAAAATAAAATTTTGACAAAATGTTCTATAAAAATAAAATTTTGACAAAATTTTTTATAGAAATAAAATTTTGAAAAAAATTTATATAGAAATAAAATTTTGACAAAATTTTCTATAGAAATAAAATTTTGAAAAAATTTTCTATAGAAATAAAAATTTGACAAAATTTTCTGTAGAAATAAAATTTTGGCACTATTTTCTGTAGAAATGATTGTGACAAAATTTTCTATAGAAATAAAATTTTGATAAAATTTTCTATAGAAATAAAATTTTGATAAAATTTCCTATAAAAATTAAATTTTGACAAAATTTTCTGTGGAAATAAAATTTTGACACAATTTTCTATAGAAATAAAATTTTGACAAAATTCTCTATAGAAATTAAACTTTGACAACATTTTCTATAAAAATAAACTTTTGACAACATTTTCTATTGAAGTAAAATTTTGACAGAATTTTCTATAGAAATAAAATTTTGATAAAATTTGCTACAAAAATAAAAATTTGATAAAATTTTCTATAGAAATAAAATTTTGACAAAATTTTCTATAGAAATAAAATTGTGACAAAATTTTCTATAGAAATAAAATTTTGACAAAATTTTCTATAAGAATAAAATTTTGACAAAATTTTATATAGAAATAAAGTTTCGACAAAATTTTCTATAGAAATAACATTTTGACAAAATTTTCTATAGAAATAAAATTTTGACAAAATTTTCTATAAAAATAAAATTTTGACAAAATTTTTATAGAAATAAAATTTTGACAAAATTTTCTATAGAAATAAAATTTTGACAAAATTTTCTATAGAAATAACATTTTGACAAAATTTTCTATAGCAATAAAATTTTGACAAAATAACCACACTTGAACCAACAATAAACCACACTTGAACCCTCCGAAAAAAGGTTTTATATTGATAGCAGGCTATTGCCGAAATAAATTCGTACAAACATAAATAACAAAACAAAACGAATGAAAGAAAGAAGAGGAAGCACGCTCAAAATAAAACCCAGCCAACTTCACTCAAATCGATGATTTGATGGTGGCAAAGGAAAAG
The DNA here is from genome assembly GCF_050003625.1 of Haematobia irritans. Taxonomy (NCBI): domain Eukaryota; kingdom Metazoa; phylum Arthropoda; class Insecta; order Diptera; family Muscidae; genus Haematobia; species Haematobia irritans. Next base: position 245,209,509 of record NC_134397.1, on the reverse strand, counting down.
AGAGAAGTTTGTACGAATTTATTTCGGCAATAGCCGGCTATCAATATAAAACCTTTTTTCGGAGGGTTCAAGTGTGGTTTATTGTTGGGTTTAATGAACTGCCTGAATTTATTCTGATAATTGGTTGATAGTTTTGCTGCAAGTAGAGGATGCTGATGAGGAATGTGGTAATTCCGAAACGTGCGTCCATCCAACCATCTTGCAGTCTATTTTGACAAAATATTCTATAGATATGAAAATTTCGACAAAATTTTCTATAAAAAGAAAATTTTTACAAAATTATCTATAGAAATAAAATTTTGACACAAATTTTTATAGAAATTAAATTTGGCAAAATTTTTTAGAAATAAAATTTTACAAAATTTTTTATAGATATGAAAATTTTGACAAAATTTTCTATAAAAATAAAATTTTGACAAAACTTTTTATAGAAATAAAAATTTGATAAAATTTTCTATAGAAATAAAATTTTGACTAAATTTTCTACAGAAATAAAATTTTGACAAAATTTTCTATAGAAATAAAATTTTGATAAAATTTTCTATAGAAATAAAATTTTGACAAAATTTTCTATAAAAAAAAATAAAATTTTAATAAAATTTTCTATGGAAATAAAATGTTGACAAAATTTTCTATAGAAATAAAAATTTGATAAAATTTTCTATAGAAATAAAATTTTGACAAAATTTTCTATAGAAATAAAATTTTGACAACATTTTCTATAGAAATAAAATTTTGACAAAATTTTCTATGGATATAAAAGTTAGAAAATAGAAATAAAATATTAAGAAAATATTATAATAAGCAACGATGAGCCCGTCGTAAAACTAGGAAAAACACGACTAATGTACTCGTTAGAATTGTTGTTGTATCCTGGAAACTAGTTTCTGTAAGTTGTCACATGTTGTTGTAGTTGACTGTAGAAACAATAAGCATTGTTCGATTGTTCACCACTTAGGTGAATTCAAAACAAATTAGCTTTCTAAAAATAAATTTCATGTTTTTGCATTACTATGTAACAAAACGAAATAAAAATAAGATTAAGGGACTTGTAAGTTATATGAAAAGATGATGTACAGTGGGAGAAAAGATGATTCAATTTGTAAGAGGAAAATTCCCAAATGTTTTCTCCATAAGGAGTTAGCATAAAGGGCCCAAAATTGAGTTATCTCTCCCAGCCAGATCTAAACTAAAGTCTGTGGAAAGGTTCATTCGCCGGAACCGTAACATGTACGGTCCAGACGTGTATAGATTTGTATCTGGCGTTTTCTTTTCAATGGCTCTATTAACCATATTCTATATCTATTAATCTATATCTGTCCATAAAGCTCGAAAAATAATTGTATAATTAGAAAATTTTTTATAGAAATAAAATTTTGACGAAATTTGCTATAGAAATAAAATCTTGATAAAATATTCTATAGAAATAAAATTTTAACAAAATTTTCTATAGAAATAAAAGTTAGAAAATAGAAATAAAATTTTGACAAAATTTTCTATGGATATAAAATTTTGACAAAATTTTCTATGGATATAAAATTTTGACAAAATTTTCTATAGAAATCAAATTTTGACAAAATTTTCTATAGAAATAAAATTTTCACAAAATTTTCTATAGAAATAAAATTTTTACAAAATTTTCTATAGAAATAAAATATTAAGAAAATTTTCTAAAGAAATACAATTTTGACAAAATTTTCTATGGATATAAAATTTTGACAAAATTTGCTATAGAAATAAAATTTTTGATAACATTAGCTATAAAACTAAAAATTTGATAAAATTTTCTATAGAAATAACATTTTGGAAAAATTTTCTATAGAAATCAAATTTTTATAAAATTTTCTATAGAAATAAAAATTTGACAAATTTTTCTATAAAAATAAAATTTTGACGCAATTTTCTATAGAAATAAAATTTTGACAAAAATTTCTATCTTTATTTTATTATTAATTTTGTTCGGCTTGAGGTCATAGAAACAATCGATTATTGATTTGTTTTAATATTTATTTCCAATATTTCGGTTAGTGCCACTAACCATCTTCTGGGATTTTGTATCTACATAAATTACAAAAATTAAATTACTTTTAATGTTCACAAATCACAATATTAGTTTAGATATAATATATTGAAAATAACTAACGTGAGTTCGTGTGATGCTGTTCGTTCTGCAAGTCACCGTACACTAAGCTTCGTTTGTGTCGATGCTTGTTTATGATGTGTCGATACATTCTCGCGCATTCTTCCGTGTCTTTTTTTAAATTCATTCTCTTGTCAGGAGAGAGATCTATTATATTATCGGAAAAAAAATTTTTACAAAATTTTCTACAGAAATAAAATTTTGACAAAATTTTCTATAAAAATAAAATTTCGACAAAAATTTTTTATAGAAATAAAATTTTGACAAAATTTTCTATAGAAATACAATTTTGACAAAATTTTGTATGGATATAAAATTTAACAAAATTGTCTACAGAAATAATATTTTGACAAAATTTTCTATAAAAATAAAATTTTAATAAAATTTTCTATAGAAATAAAAATTTGATAAAATTTTCTATAGAAATAAAATTTTGACAAAACTTTCTATAGAAATAAAATTTTGACACAATTGCCCACAGAAATAATATTTTGACAAAATTTTCTATAGAAATAAAATTTTGATAAAATGTTCTATAGAAATTAAATTTTGGCAAAATTTTCTATAGATATAAAATATTTACAAAATGTTCTGTAGAAATAAAATTTTGACAAAATCCTCTATAGAAATAAAATTTTGAACAAATTTTTTATTGAAATAAAAGTTTGACAAATTTTTCTACAGAAATGAAATTTTGACAAAATCTTCTATAGAAATAAAATGTTGACAAAAGTTTCTATAGATATTAAATTTCGACAAAATTTTCTAAAGATATAAAATTGTGGTGAAATTTATATAGAATACATTTTTGAAAAAATTTCCTAAAGAAAGAAAGTTTTGACAAAATTTTTTAAAGAAATAAAATTTTGACAAAATTTTCTGTAGAAATAAAAATGTGGGAAAATCTTCTATAGAATAAATTTTTGAAAAAATTTCCTAAAGAAATAAAATTTTGACAAAATTTTCTATAGAAATAAAATTTTGACAAAATTTTTTTATAGAAATAAAATGTTGACAAAATTTTCTATAGAAATAAATTAATAAAATTTTCTCTAATTTTTGGTAGATTATTTTTGGCTCGAGTTGCAACCGTGGTCCGAATCCGAAAACTCGATAAGGGTATTGAAAACTATATTAAATCAATTAATCGATACAACGACACTATAAATCGACGCAATTACGAAAAAAAACGATTTTCTTACATGTAGACTTAACTACCACATCTCGGAATTATAAGTGGGCCCATTTCGGATTACATTTTTATTAAAAAAAAATTAAAAAATATATCCTTCCAAGAGTTTAAGATACCTGAATAAACTTTTGTGTTGAACTTTTTAGCAGAGATAAATAAAACACGTTTTTATAGTTGAACGATTTGAAAAGAAGTAATAATGAAATAATTTATTGACATATAAAAACAAATTTAATTCTCAAAGCATACATGTTTTGTTCGCACAAGTATATTTACAGCAGAGTTATTTTCAACACCCCCACTCGAACAAAACTTACAAAAAATCTAATCCCATTTGAATCGAACAAAATTGGTGTTTATTGGAAGGAACAGCCTTCGTTAAATTGTCAGCTACCATATCCTGGGTTTTCATACCAACAAATTGAACAATGTTCGACTCTCTTTTCTCACGTATAAAGTGATGGCGAACATCAATGTGCTTGGATCTTGCCAAATATTTACTGGTCGATGCGAGATGAATTGCACTTTGATTGTCACAGTAGATTACGGTAGCTTTTTCGTTGAACTTCGGATTAAGCTCTTTTTCCAAATTTCTTAACCATAAAATTTCTTGCACTGTAGCAGAAAGAGCCATATATTCGGCTTCAGTGGTTGACAAAGCTATTGTGGGTTGATGTTTAGATGCCCAAGATATTGATCCGCCTTGAATGATACTAACGTATCCCGTAACTGAGCGTCGTTCATCACAATCGCTTGCCCAATCAGAATCCGAAAATGCAAACAAATCTTCGTTACCATTTTTACAAAATTTTAATTTCGCATTCTTTGTCCCTTTCAAGTATCTTAAAACTCGCTTGACTGCGCACCAGTGTGCTTTGCCTGGACAATTGTTGAAAGTGCTGAGTTCATTTACTGCTTGACATATATCAGGTCTCGTACAGTTTGATGCATAGAGTAAACTGCCTATTGCTTGTTGATAGGGTATACCTGACATTTCCCTTAATTCGACGTCTGTTTTAGGAGACATTTCTTTTGAGAGTTTCGTATTTACATCTATAGGTGTTGAGGCAGGATTACAATTTTCCATATTAAACTTCTTTAACATCTCATCTATGTATTCCTCCTGGTCTAAATAAATATTACCATCTTTTCTTGTTATTCGAATGCCCAAACAATGCTTTGCTTCTCCCAAAAACTTCATCTTGAATTCTGTCAAGAGTTGAGATTTTAAATCCTCTAGGTAGGCTATCTCATTACTAAAAAGCAAAATATCATCAACGTAGAGGGCCAATATTGTCATCGTTGCTCCTTTTCTGTGAATATAAATACAAGGGTCAACTTTAGATCTTATCAATCCAAATTTTTGTAATGCCTTGTCCAATTTAGTGTTCCATACTAAACTCGATTGTTTTAGGCCATACAAGGCTTTATTGAGTTTCAAAACCTGACCATCAGATTTCGCTTGAACACCTTCGGGAGTTTCAATATAAATATTTTCTTCTGTAGAAAAGCTCCCTCCCCTGTAGAAAAGCTGTCACTGCATCCATTTGTTGTATCACAAGATCATATTTTGCAGCCAATGCCATTAAGAAACGGATTGACGTGTATCTTACCACTGGTGAATACGTTTCGTCGTAATCTATGCCTTTCTTTTGTGTAAAACCCTTGGCTACCAATCTAGCCTTAAATCGTGTGTTGTTGCCAGGTTCCTTCTTCTTTTTGAATACCCACTTGGTCTTTATCACATTTACTCCATATGGCTTTTCTACAAAACTCCAAGTATCGTTTTCTTCAAGAGACTTTAACTCGCTCTTCATGGCCTCTATCCATTTATCCTCTTCAGAACTTTTTATTGCATCTTCAATATTCACAGGCTCATCGTAAATATGTTGCTGCTCCGCGGCTAGGGCTTTTCGGTTTGCAATTCTTTCACTTCTCCGCGGACCGGCTGAAATATCATCATTGGAAAAAACATTTTCAATCTCATTTGGAATTTCTCTCGAATCCCCCACTTCATGTACATCTCCTGGCATTGATGTACATGATCCAAAATCACTCTGGTTGTCTGGGACATCAACGCTTTCTGCCCCCACTTCAATCAGATATGGTGGAATTTTTTTCTTTCTCATTACTTTCATTTAATGAATTGGAATAATGAAAATCATGTTCATGGAATGTTACGTCGCGGCATACAAAAACTTCTTTGCGTTTCCAACTGTATACACGATAACCTTTTGACGTAGTTGAATATCCCACAAATATACATTTTTCGGATTTAGCGTCAAGTTTTCGACGTTTTTGCTTAGGTATATGACACATCACCGTGCAACCAAAAATCCTAAAATGACTTACGTCAGGTTTGAACCCATACCACATTTCCTCCGGGGTTTTTCTTAGCATTTTGTGTGGCGATCGGTTTATTATGTAGCTGGCACAATTTACAGCTTCCGCCCAGAAAAATTTCGGCAAGTTAGCATCGGACATCATCGCTCGAGCTTTTTCCATCAAATTGGGGTTCATCCTCTCGGCAAGTCCGTTTTGCTCTGGAGTATAGGGCACCGAAGTCTGGTGAACTATCCCACTTTTCTTTAACACAGACGCCATTTTGGAATTCAAATATTCCTTTCCGTTGTCGGTTCTTAAAATCTTAATGGACACTCCTGTCTGATTTTCCACCTCGGCTTTAAATTCTATAAAACGATCGACAACTTCATCTTTTGTTTTCATAAAATACACCTTTACTTTACGTGTGTAATCGTCTACAAAAGTAACAAAGTATATACTTCCTCTAATGGACTTTACTTCAAAAGGACCACACACATCTGAGTGTATAATATCTAAAACCTTAGACGCTCTGGTTCATTCTGATGGGAAGCTAAGGCGATGTTGTTTGCCTTCGGCACATGATAAACAAGGTTCCATCGAATCACTTTTGATATTCACACCTTTTACATACCCTTTGGCTAGAAGTTTCATATTTTCCATTCCTAGGTGAGCAAACCTTCGATGCCAAATGTGCGTTGAATTCTGACTTGCCATATATGCGGTTTCTGTAGAAATAACATTCAATTTGTACAAACCATTGACTTGGATCCCAGTTGCTATGATTTCTTTGGACGAGTTTAATATGCGACATCCAGATTTATCAAATACTACACTATTGTGATGATCAACGATTTTCTTTATGGACAAAAGATTCATTCCCAAATCTGGAACGTGAAGAACATCATGAATAGTTACAAATTCGTTACCTCTAGGAGTTGGTACTGTCACTTCCATATCACCCTTTCCTACCGCTTTCATAGTTGTATTGTTTGCTGTGTTTATTTCGCCATTGTAATCACAAATGCGTTTAAAATAATTTCGGTTTGCTGTCATATGATTTGTGGCTCCACTATCGATATACCACTCGTCTGTAAAAGATTCTGCTCTAAACGCTGCAAACATTGAACTTCCTTTATTTGCGAAATTCTATTCCTTTAATTTCGAAGGGCACTCTGACGCAAAATGACCTATGCCCCCACAATTGAAGCACTTTGACTTTGTCTTTTTATTTGACTTTGCATTTTTCTGTGATTTCGAATATTTCACGACTGAATGCTTACCCTTATTTGACAACAATGCACTATTATATGACGAAGGCTCAAACTTGACATCCTGCAATAACTTCATTTTCACACCGTCTGCTGTTAGAGCATGGCCTGTGCTTCCAATGGCCATGATCATTGGTTGGTATTCATTAGGAAGTCCTTTCAAGAGCAAACTTCCAACCCATTCGTCATTTACAACGAATCCAATTTCATTCAACTTTTGAGCGGTTGATATAATTTTGTTTACATATTCTTCAATAGAAGAACATTCCACCAATTGTACAGAACATAATTGCTGTAACAAGCCGATTCTCCTGTCCAACCCACTATCTTGAAAAAGACTCTGCAATGCCTTCCAAACTTCAGCTGACGTGTTGCAATCTCGTACGTGCACATACAGACTCTTGTCAATTGCCAAAATGATTTTGCATCTTGCTTTGCGGTCCTTTTCGAGATCCAATGCTTCTTTATCACTTACAGGTTCAATGCATTTCCAAGCATCGTCCAGCTCTAGCTGCGTCTTCATCGCGAAACTCCAAGTCGACCAGTTCTCGGAGCCGACCAGTTTCTCCATTTGCTGAATTGCTCCCAGCGAATTCATTTTGACACGCGTTAGATGATACCGTTTGATAAAGATACTCTTGACCAGAAACTATTGTTACAAATATCCGTATCAATTATGGGCTGGGCCCATAACCTTTTAGCAGAGATAAATAAAACACGTTTTTATAGTTGAACGATTTGAAAAGAAGTAATAATGAAATAATTTATTGACATATAAAAACAAATTTAATTCTCAAAGCATACATGTTTTGTTCGCACAAGTATATTTACAGCAGAGTTATTTTCAACAGAACTAAATAGGAAAGTAATAAATATGACACATATTTCCGATATTACTTTATTTCCGTTGAATCTGAAATTTGAAACAGTTTTCCATCTAGCAAATCCCTCAATAACAATTCCTTGCCTTAAGAGAATTGTTAAGGGTTCTCTAACCATTTTGGAATCTTTGAAAAAATCGTGTCCCTTTCCCTTTAAATTCCCTTTGGTTTTATAAAAAAAAAATACACCTCATTACAAATTCCTCAAACTTTTGGAAATCTCAGATGTCATTTGGAAGCTTTTATGCCTGATATCCTTTGATTTCCTTAAGAAAAAATAAGGGAATCCCCAAATGCAATTAATATTAAAAAAACACAAAAACAGACAATTGCCATCAATCCCAATGGTAAGATGACCTTCTTTAATATTTCACACTGACACAGAAAATGTCTACAATGGTTCACTGTTGTCATGTTTCAGTAGCCTTATCGGATTAACAGATTAGCAGGTATTTAACAACTTGTACTTCTCTGATGTCTTTACCATTTGCAAAAAAAAAAAAGCGAAAGGAGGATGTTATGTTGTGTGATTCCCTAGAGGGTTAGAAGACATGTAGCCACATCCACACACACACACATACACACGTGTTTCATAGAAAATCCCAAAAAAACCAGAACATCAGTTGAGCATTTGAGGATTTTAGTAAGTTGACTTTTGTTGTATTTAACAGGTGATAAAGTTGGAAAGTTATCACCCCAGGTTTTCCTGTAGTACATCATATCCTGTCTTTTATTATTTTTAAAGTTGAAGTGTTACAAATACGAATATCCGGTGTGCGTGTGTGCATGCTCTCGTGTTTTTGTGTGTGTGTGTGAGAGAGAGAGAGAGCGGAATGGAGATATGCTCAACATTAGCTGTAATAGAATTCTTTAGAAGAAATTGCCCAGTTACCTACTCGTTTACAAAGCACGTCTACTTCACTAAGCACGAACTGATGTATCAAAAGCACACTCTCCTACTCACACACACACACACACGAACACATAAAGAGATTGCACATAGGATATGACATACATAAATACATTTATGCTAATGTGTATTCTTGTATGTAATTTGTTTGTATTAGATATGACAGAGGCATGCACACTCACACTCACACACACATATGAAGAAGAAGAGTAATGCCACATACACTATCTAACATTTATATTCAGCAAATGCATATTAATGTGAAAAGAGTCTATAAACGATGGAAAGGGGTCGATGTTCATTGTATAGAAGGCCTTTATAGAGGATTTGTTTTCAATTGTAAAATAGAGAAACTTTGAATTTGCTAGAGTTCGCTTTGTCTACAATTAGTTTTGAGAAAAAAGTTTGTGGTAAATAATAACAAAATTAGACTAAGCTTGAATGCATATCATAAACAGCAATGAAGTCAAGTTTTAATCGATTGTCCAAGTTAGTTAACTGAAGGGACGTACTAGGTAAAATTAGTATAGATCATTACAACCAAAAATTTGTCAGAATTTTATTTCTACAGAAAAATTTGTCAAAAGTTAATTTTTATAGAAAATTTTATGTCTGTAGAAAATTTTACTTAAATGATATTTCATTTACTTTTCTTTTGTTTTTCTTTCTCAGTCATTTTATTTTCAATTTATAGGCTATATTATATATTATATATATATATATATAGATCATTACAACATAACATTTGTCAAAATTTTATTTCTGCAGAAAATTTTATCAAAAGTTAATTTCTATAGAAAAATTTACCTAAATGATATTTAATTTCATTTAAATTTCTTTTGTTTTTCTTTTTCAGGTTTTTTATTTTCAATTATTAGACTATATTGGTAAAAAAATTTGTCCAAACATTTTGGACAACATTTTTAATAACCTCAACGATAGGATGGGGATATATTAACTTTGTCATTCCGTTTGTAACACATCGAAATATTGATCTAAGACCCCATAAAGTATATATATTCTGGGTCGTGGTGAAATTCTGAGTCGATCTGAGCATGTCCGTCCGTCCGTCCGTCTGTTGAAATCACGCTAACTTCCGAACGAAACAAGCTATCGACTTGAAACTTGGCACAAGTAGTTGTTATTGATCTAGGTCGTATGGTATTGCAAATGGGCCATATCGGTCCACTTTTACGTAAAGCCCCCCATATAAACGGACCCCCAAATTTGGCTTGCGAGGCCTCTAAGAGAAGCAAATTTCATCCGATCCAGCTGAAATTTGGTACATGTTGTTAGTATATGGTCTTTAATAACCATGCAAAAATTGGTTCACATCGGTCAATAATTATATATAGCCCCCATATAAACTGATCCCCCGATTTGGCTTGCAGAGCCTCTAAGAGAAACAATTTTCATCCGATCCGGCTGAAATTTGGTGCATGGTGTTAGTATATGGTCTCTACCAATCATGCAAAAATGTGTCCATATCGGTTCATAATTATATATAGCCCCCATATAAACCGATCCCCCGATTTGGCTTGCGGAGCCTCTAAGAAAAGCAAATTTCATCCGATCCGGCTGAAATTTGGTACGTCGTGTAGTATATGGTCTCCAACAACCATGCCAAAATTGGTCCATATCAGTCCATAATTATATATAGGCCTCACATAAACCGATCCCCAGATTTGAACTCCGGAGCCTCTTGGAGGAGCAAAATTCACCCCATCCGGTTAAATTTGGTACGTCGTGTTAGTATATGGTCTCTAACAACCATGCAAAAATTGGTCCATATCAGTTATATATAGCCAATCTCCAATCACACAAAAATTCATCCGTATCGCTTCATAATCATGGTTGCCACTCGAGCCAAAAATAATCTACCAAAATTGTATTTCTGAAAAAAAAAAAAAATTTTTTCAAACTTTTATTACTACAGAAAATTTTGACAATTTTTTTTTTCTATAGAAAATTTTGACAAAATTTTATTTCTATACAAAATCTTGTCAAAATTTTATTTCTACTGAAAATTTTGTCAACATTTTATTCCTATAGAAAATTTTTCAAAATTTTATTTCTACAGAAAACTTTGTCAACATTTTATTTCTATAGAAAATTTTAACCAAATTTTTTTCATAGAGAAAATTTTGACAAATTTTATTTGTATAGAAAATTTTGGCAAAATTTTATGTCTGTAGAAAATGTTATCAAAATTTTATTTCTACAAAAAATTTTGTCGAAAATTTATTTCCATAGAAAATTTTATCAAAATTTTATTACTAAATTTTCTCAAGATTTTATGTCTATCAAAAATCTTGTCAAAATTTTATTTCTACAGAAAATTTTGTCAAAATTGTATTTCTATTGAAAATTTTGACAACAGTTTATTTGTTCTATAGAAAATTGTACCAAAATTTTATTTCTATAAAAAATTTTGTCAAAATTTTATTTCTATACGAAACCTTTTCAAATTCTATAAAATTGTATAAATTCTATAAAATTTTCGTCAGTAGAAAATTTTGTTAAAATTTTATTTCTAACATTTGCCAAAAGTTTATTTTTATACAAAATTTTGTTAAAAGTTTATTTGTATACAAAATGTTGTCAAAATTTTATTTCTATAGAAAATTGTACCAAAATTTTATTTCTATAGAAAATTTTGTCAAAATTTTATTTCTATAGAAAGTTTTGTAAAATTTTTATTGCTGTAGAAAATGTTGACAAAATTTTATTTCAACAGAAAATTTTGTCAAAATTTTATTTCTATAGAAAAGATTTTCAAAATTTTATTTATACAGAAAATTTTATCAAAATTTTATTTCTATAGAAAATTTTAACCAAATTTTATTTCTAGAGAAAATTTTGGCAAAATTTTATTTCTATAGAAAATTTTGCAAATTTTATTTTGATAGAAAATTTTTGCAAAATTTTATTTCTATAGAAAACTTTGTCAATATTTTATTTCTATAGAAAATTATGTCAAAATTTTTATTTCTATAGAAAATTTTGTCAAAATTCTATTTCTATAGAAAATTTTGTCAAAATTTTATTTCTATAGAAAATTTTGTCAAAATTTTATTTTTATAGAAAATCTTGTCAAAATTTTATTTTTATACAAAATCTTGTCAAAATTTTATTTATATAGAAAATTTTGACAAAATTTTATTTCTATAGAAAATTTTGACAAAATTTTATTTCTATAGAAAATTTTGTCAAAATTTTATTTCTATAGAAAATTTTGTCAAAAGTTTATTTTTATAGAAAATCTTGTCAACATTTTATTTATATAGAAAATTTTGACAAAATTTTATTTCTATAGAAAATTTTGTCGAAATTTTATTTCTATAGACAATTTTGTCAAAATTTTATTTCTATAGACAATTTTGTCAAAATTTTATTTCTATAGAAAATTTTGTCAAAATTTTATTTCTATAGAATATTTTGTCAAAATTTTATTTCTATAGAAAATTTGTCAAAATTTTATTTCTATAGAAAATTTTGTCAAAACTGTGTTTCTATAGAACATTTTCTCAAAATTTTATTTCTATAGAAAATGTTGTCAAAATTTTATTTCAATAGAAAATTTTGTCAAAATTTTATTTCTTTAGAAGATTTTGTCAAAATTTTATTTCTTTAGAAGATTTTGTCAAGATTTAATTTCTATAGAAAATTTTGTCAAAATATTATTTCTATAGAAAATTCTATCAAATTTTTTTTCTATAGAAAATTGTATCAAAATTTTATTTCTATAGATAATTTTGTCAAAATTTTATTTCAATAGAAAATTTTGTCAAAGTTTTATTTCTATAGAAAAATTTGTCAAAATTTTATATCTATAGAAAATTTTGTCAAAATTTTATTTCTATAGAAAGTTTTGTAAAATTTTTATTGCTATAGAAAATTTTGAAAAATTTTATTCCAACAGAAAATTTTGTCAAAATGTTATTTCTATAGAAAACTTTTTCAAAATTTTATTTATACAGAAAATTTTGTCAAAATTTTATTTCTATAGAAAATTTTAACAAAATTTTATTTGTAGAGAAAATTTTGGCAAAATTTTATTTCTATAGAAAATTTTAACCAAATTTTATTTCTATAGAAAATTTTGTCAAAATTTTATTTCTATAGAAAATTTTGTCAAAATTTTATTTCTATAGAAAATTTTGTCAAAATTTTATTTCTATAGAAAATTTTGCCAAAATTTTATTTCTATAGAAAATTTTGTCAAAATGTTATTTCTATAGAAGATTTTGTCAAAATTTTATTTCTATAGACAATTTTGTCAAAATTTTATTTCTATAGAAAATTTTGTCAAAATTTTATTTCTATAGAAAATTTTGTCAAAATTTTATTTCTATAGAAAATTTTGTCAAAATTTTATTTCTATAGAAAATTTTGTCAAAAGTACATTTTTATAGAAAATTTTATTTTGATAGAAAATTTTTGCAAAATATTATTTCTATAGAAAATTTTGTCAAAATTTTATTTTGATAGAAATTTTTGCAAAATTTTATTTCTATAGAAAACTTTGTCAATATTTTATTTCTATAGAAAATTATGTCAAAAATTTATTTCTATAGAAAATTTTGTCAAAATTTTATTTCTATAGAAAATTTTATTTTGATAGAAAATTTTTGCAAAATTTTATTTCTATAGAAAATTTTGTCAAAATTTTATTTTGATAGAAATTTTTGCAAAATTTTATTTCTATAGAAAACTTTGTCAATATTTTATTTCTATAGAAAATTATGTCAAAATTTTATTTCTATAGAAAATTTTGTCAAAATTTTATTTCTATAGAAAATTTTGTCAAAATTTTATTTCTATAGAAAATTTTGTCAAAATTTTATTTCTATAGACAATTTTGTCAAAATTTTATTTCTATAGAAAATTTTGTCAAAATTTTATTTCTATAGAAAATTTTGTCAAAAGTACATTTTTATAGAAAATTTTATTTTGATAGAAAATTTTTGCAAAATTTTATTTCTATAGAAAATTTTGTCAAAATTTTATTTTGATAGAAATTTTTGCAAAATTTTATTTCTATAGAAAACTTTGTCAATATTTTATTTCTATAGAAAATTATGTCAAAATTTTATTTCTATAGAAAATTTTGTCAAAATTCTATTTCTATAGAAAATTTTGTCAAAATTTTATTTCTATAGAAAATTTTGTCAAAATTTTATTTTTATAGAATATCTTGTCAAAATTTTATTTTTATAGAAAATCTTGTCAAAATTTTATTTATATAGAAAATGTTGACCAAATTTTATTTCTATAGAAAATTTTGTCAAAATTTTATTTCTATAGAAAATTTTGTCAAAATTTTATTTTTATAGAAAATCTTGTCAAAATTTTATTGATATAGAAAATTTTGACAAAATTTTATTTCTATAGAAAATTTTGTCAAAATTTTATTTCTATAGACAATTTTGTCAAAATTTTATTTCTATAGAAAATTTTGTCAAAATTTTATTTCTATAGACAATTTTGTCAAAATTTTATTTCTATAGAAAATTTTGTCAAAATTTTATTTCTATAGAAAATTTTGTCAAAATTTTATTTCTATAGAAAATTTTGTCAAAACTGTGTTTCTATAGAACATATTCTCAAAATTTTATTTCTATAGAAAATGTTGTCAAAATTTTAATTCAATAGAAAATTTTGTCAAAATTGTATTTCTTTAGAAGATTTTGTCAAAATTTTATTTCTTTAGAAGATTTTGTCAAGATTTAATTTCTATAGAAAATTTTGTCAAAATGTTATTTCTATAGAAAATGTTATCAAATTTTTTTTCTATAGAAAATTGTATCAAAATTTTATTTCTATAGATAATTTTGTCAAAATTTTATTTCAATAGAAAATTTTGTCAAAGTTTTATTTCTATAGAAAAATTTGTCAAAATTTTATATCTATAGAAAATTTTGTCAAAATTTTATTTCTATAGAAAGTTTTGTAAAATTTTTATTGCTATAGAAAATTTTGAAAAATTTTATTCCAACAGAAAATTTTGTCAAAATGTTATTTCTATAGAAAACTTTTTCAAAATTTTATTTATACAGAAAATTTTGTCAAAATTTTATTTCTATAGAAACTTTTAACAAAATTTTATTTGTAGAGAAAATTTTGGCAAAATTTTATTTCTATAGAAAATTTTAACCAAATTTTATTTCTAGAGAAAATTTTGGCAAAATTTTATTTCTATAGAAAATTTTGGCAAAATTTTATTTGTATAGAAAATTTTATAAAAATTTTATTTCTACAGGATATTTTGTCAAAATTTTATTTCTAGAGAAACTTGTCAAAATTTTATTTCTATAGAAAATTTTGTCAAAATTTTATATCTATAGAAAATTTTTTCAACATTTTATATCTATAGAAAATTTTGTCAAAATCTTATTTCTATAGAAAATGTTGTAAAAATTTTATTTCTATAAAAAATTTTGTCAAAATTTTATATCTAAGAAAATTTTGTCAACATTTTATTTCTATAGAAAATGTTGTCAAAATTTTGTTTCTATAGAAGAATTTGTCAACATTTTATTTCTATAGAAAATTTTGACAAAAATTTATTTCTGGTTTTGTTCTTTAAGCATTGTTGTTGTTTTTTATTTCAGCTTAAAACCATACATTGACTAAACTACAAGAGTAGCTTAACCAACAGAGGAAAAGAATGTTTGTCAAATTTATTTGGGCAAAGCCCTATAGACTGCAAGATGGTTGGATGGACGCACGTTTCGGAATTACCACATTCCTCATCAGCATCCTCTACTTGCAGCAAAACTATCAACCAATTATCAGAATAAATTCAGGCAGTTTATTAAACCCAACAAAAACCACACTTGAACCCTCCGAAAAAAGGTTTTACATTGATAGCCGGCTTTTGCCGAAATAAATTCGAAACAAACATATCTCTTTTCCTATGCCACTGTCAAATCATCGATTTGAATTCACATGGCTGGGTTTATTTTGAGCGTGCCTCCTCTTCTTTTTCCATTTGTTTTGTTTTGTTATTGTTGGTTTTGTTCTTTAAGCATTGTTGTTGTTTTTTATTTCAGCTTAAAACCATACATGGACTAAACTACAAGAGTAGCTTAACCAACAATAACAAAACAAAACAAATGGAAAAAGAAGAGGAGGCACGCTCAAAATAAACCCAGCCATGTGAATTCAAATCGATGATTTGACAGTGGCATAGGAAAAGAGATATGTTTGTTTCGAATTTATTTCGGCAAAAGCCGGCTATCAATGTAAAACCTTTTTTCGGAGGGTTCAAGTGTGGTTTTTGTTGGGTTTAATAAACTGCCTGAATTTATTCTGATAATTGGTTGATAGTTTTGCTGCAAGTAGAGGATGCTGATGAGGAATGTGGTAATTCCGAAATGTGCGTCCATCCAACCATCTTGCAGTCTATAGGGCTTTGCCCAAATAAATTTGACAAACATTCTTTTCCTCTGTTGGTTAAGCTACTCTTGTAGTTTAGTCAATGTATGGTTTTAAGCTGAAATAAAAAACAACAACAAAAATTTATTTCAATACAAAATTTTGTCAATTATTTTTTTGTATAGAAAATCTTGTCAAAATTTTATATCTATAGAAAATTTTGTCAAAATTTTATATCTATAGAAAATTTTGTCAACATTTTATTTCTATAGAAAATTTTGACAAAAATTTATTTCTATAGGAAATTTTATGAAAATTGTATTTCTATAGAAAATTTTATTTCTATAGAAAATTTTGTCAAAATTTTATTTCTATAGAATATTTTAACAACATTTTATTTCTATAGAAAATTTTGTAAAAATTTTATTTCAGTAGAAAATTTTAACCTAGTTTTATTTCTATAAAAAATTTTGTTAAAATTTTATTTCGATTGAAAATGTTATCAAAATGTAATTTCTATAGAAAATGTTATGCCTGTAGAAAATTTTGTCAAAATTTTATTTCATGCCGTCTTCGATTGAAGCTACTTTGTTGAAGTTGTGAAAAAGTCGCAAACACGAAAAATTAAATTTTAATCGAAAAGTCGACTTTTCCAAGTTTTGAACTTTCCGACGTTTTGATGCTGCCTAATTTAAATATGAATACATGCCTTTTGCAAGGCCCAATAATAAACAATCTTTAACTCTCTACGCAGCTATTATGAATGCCTTCGTTTGAGTGTATATGTGTGTGCCTCTGTGTGTGTCTGAAGGCCTGCCATATTTTATAATGGCTTGCTTTGGCTTTAGCTTGCGGATGATATGTGGCTTTGCAACTTAGCTTAACTTTGTGGTATTAAACAAGGAAATCCTTTTTCGTCTGCTAGTCATTGCTGTTGTTGTTCTTGTTCTTGTATATTTCCTATTTGTTTGTGTGTGTGCGAGTGTGTTATTGTTACTATTGCTCTTTTGCTCTTCTTGGACTATTGTCGGTTGCCACCAATGAAGATGATGATGTTGTTGTTCTTATTGTTGTTTGTTTGTAGTTATTTCATAGACATCTCTTTACATGTAAGAGAACGAAATGGTCAAAAAGGGTTATGAACTTTGATGGAGTGGAGGAGGTGGGTTTGGGGGAAAAGTGATTTTGTTTTGCCATTTTTTCCTCCTTTGTTGACCATTAAATGGCACGATAAGAGTCTTTTGTGTGTGTGTGTGCATTTGATCTCTGTTGATACAGTGATGGACACAATTGTTGTGGTCAATAAAGAGATGTCAAGAAAAGTATTTCCCACAAATTCACTCACACACAAACACGCAAAGACACAAATACATATTTATTCTATTGTTATAACAACTAAAGCCATTGTATATATATGCAAGTGTTGTGTTTTGCATTTATATTTTAAATACCTATCAATCGGAATTTATTTTCGAATATTTGTATATGCAATACTTAATTGTCCAGATTAGTTTAATGGGAATGCATTGTAGAGACAATGAATATTCAATAGACTGACTGCTTGTCAATATTTAACCAGAAATGTATATTGATGGTATCACACATGTATCGAAATTAAAATGACAATACCACAAAATGGTTTTGCCTTTTTGAATATATTAAACAAATTAATCCAATTTGTATCAATTTAGAAGCAATTACTACAGCTGTTATTCGATTTTGATGGAGTTTTACGATGTTCAATAGTTGTGGAATGTTTAGAGGTTGAGGGGGACAAGTGGCTAAAAAAATTGGAGTTATATTTAAACAAAATGCTCTTATAAATATGGAATATGGAATATCAAATTTAATGGTATATAAAAACAAAGTCTTAGTATAGTCTAAAGTCGGGCACGGACGACTATACCATATACCCTTCACCACACTCAAAATGGTTGATATTTTCTTAACTCCTTCAAATTTATTGGGAGTTATTTAAAAGTTTATATTCCTATATGCAAATATGTAAATATGAACCGATATGGACAAAATTTTTCACACTTTTACAAAATCTCTAGACTCAAAATTTAAATCGTCTAATGACCGAGACAGAGCACAATTTTAATATAAAACAAGTAAGGACAGTCTAAAACCGGGCGGGGCCGACTATATTATACCCTGCACCACTTTGTGGATCTACATTTTCGATTCCATCTGAAATCCTTCAAATTTGTTGGATGCTATATATAAAGGTTTATGTTCCCATATATATACATTTAAATCTGAACCGACAATATATTTAAGGCTTCTTAGAAAATCTATTGACTTAAAATTTAAGTCGGTTAATGGGGTGAAACACAATGTTAGTAAAAAATATGGGAACATATGGGAAATAAATTCAAACAAACATTTCTCTTTTCCTTTGCCACCATCAAATCATGGATTTGAGTACAGTTGGCTGGGTTTATTTTGAGCATGCATCCTCTTACTTCATTCGTGTTTTGTTGTTTATTGTGGGTTTGTACTTCAATCATATTTGTTTTTTTGATCTCAGCTTTGTGTTATAATATTTGGATTTAGTAAAATGTTCCCTTTTTTCTGTAATTGTAATTAGCAGAATTTATTTAATACACTGTTCTATTCTCTTTTATTGAACTGGGAAAATTGTAGTTACATATCATAAGAGTGTAGTAAAATGCCAGCTAGCCTCAACTATGCCCGAGTGGCGCTGAGGCATAGAAACACATTGTATATAATTATTATATGAATGAATACTAATAAAAAAAAAACATTGTGTTGACTAAACTACAAGAGTAGCTTAACCAACAGAGGAAAAGATGATGAGGAATGTGGTAGTTCCGAAACGTGCGTCCATCCAACCATCTTGCAGTCTATAGGGTTTTGCCCAAATAAATTTGATAAACATTCTTTTCCTCTGTTGGTTAAGCTACTCTTCTAGTTTAGTTAACACAATGGTTTTAAAGCTGAGATTAAAACAACAAATAAAATTTTGGCAAAATTTTCTATAGAAATAAAATTGGGACAAAATAAAATTTTTACAAAACTTGCTATAGAAAACAAAAATGACAAAATTTTCTATAGAAATAAAGTTTTAACAAAATTTTCTATAGAAATAAAGTTTTGACAAAATTTTCTATAGAAATAAAATTTTGATTAAACTTGCTATAGGAAAAAATGTTCACAAAATTTTCTATAGAACTAAAGTTTTGACGAAATTTTCTTTAGAAATAAAATTTGGTCAAAAATTGCTATAGAAATGAAATTTTGACAACATTTTCTATAGAAATGAAATTTTGACAAAATTTTCTATAGAAATAAAATTTTGACGAAATTTTCTATGGAAATAAAACTTTGACAACATTTTTTATAGAAATAAAATTTTGACAAAATTTTTTATAGAAATAAAATTGGGACAAAATTTTCTATAGAAATAAAATTGGAACAAAATTTTCTATAGAAATAAAATTGGGACAAAATTTTCAATAGAAATAAAATTTTTATAAAACTTGCATTAGAAAAAAATGACAAAATTTTCTATAGAAATAAAATTTTAACAAAATTTTCTACAGAAATAAAATTTTGACAGAATTTTCTATAGAAATAAAATTTTGACAAAATTTTGTATAGAAAAAAAAATTTTACAAAATCTGCTATAGAAAAAAATTGGAAAAATTTTCTATAGAAATAAAATTTTAACAAAATTTTCTATAGAAATAAAATTTTGAAAGAATTTTCTATAGAAATAAAATTTTGATTAAACTTTCCATAGGAAAAAATGTTGACAAAATTTTCTATAGAAATAAAGTTATGACGAAGTTTTCTATAGAAATAAAATTTGGTCAAAATTTGCTATAGAAATAAAATTTTAACGAAATTTTCTATAGAAATAAAATTTTGACAAAACTTTTTATAGAAAATAAATTATGACGAAATTTTCTATAGAAATAAAATTTTGACAAAATATTCTATAGAAATAAAATTTTTACAAAACTTGCTATAAAAAAAAGTTTTGACAAAATTTTCTATAGAAATAAAGTTTTGACAAAATTTTCTATAGACATAAAATTTGAATAAAATTTTCTATAGAAATAAAATTTTGACAAAATTTTTTGTAGAAATAAAATTTTCTATAGAAATAAAATTTTTACAGAATTTTTTATAGAAATAAAATCTTGACAAAATTTTCTATAGAAATAAAATTTTGACAAAATTTTCTATAGAAATTAAATTTTGACGACATTTTCTATAAAAATACAATTTTGATTAAACTTGCTATAGGAAAAAATGTTGACAAAATAAATAAATAAAGTTTTGACGAAATTTTCTATAGAAATAAAATTTGGTCAAAAATTGCTATAGAAATAAAATGTTGACGAAATTTTCTATATTCGTTTTGTTTGTTATTGTTGGCTTCTCTTCAATCGTTATTGTTGTTTTTTTCTCTCTTTTTTTTGTACATCCAACCATCTTGCAGTCTATAGGGCTTTGCCCAAATAAATTTGAGAAGCATACTTTTCCTCTGTTGGTTAAGCTACACTTGTAGTTTAGTCAATGCATGGCTTTAAGCTGAGATCAAAAAAAAAAAAAACAACAATAACGATTGAAGAGAAGCCAACAATAACAAACAAAACGAATGAAGATAGAGGAAGCACGCTCAAAAACAAACCCAGCCAAATACATTCAAATCGATGATATGAGTTTGGCAAAGGCAAATTTGTTTAGGCAAATTTGTTTAGGCAGTAGCCGACTATCAAACCCTTTTTCGGGAGGTTCAAGTGTAGTTCACTTTGGGTTGAGTGAATTACCCGAATTTATTCTGATAATTGGTTGATAGTTTTGCTGCAAGTAGAGGATGCTGATGAGGAATGTGGTAATTCCGAAACAGCTGTACATCCAACCATCTTGCAGTCTATAGGGCTTTGCCCAAATAAATTTGACAAGCATACTTTTCCTCTGTTGGTTAAGCTACACTTGTAGTTTAGTCAATGCATGGCTTTAAGCCGAAATTTTCTATAGAAATAAAATTTTGACAAAATTTTTGAATATAGAAATAAAATTTTTATAATACTTGCCTTAGAAAAAAAATGACAAAATTTTCTATAGAAATAAAGTTTTGACAAAATTTGCTATAGAAATACAATTTTCACGAAATTTTCTATAGAAATAAAATTTTGGCAAAATTTTTTATAGAAATAAAGTTTTGACAAAATTTTCTATAGAAATAAAATGCTGACAAAAATTTTTATAGAAAAATATTTTGACAAAATTTTCTATAGAAATAAAGTTTTGACAAAATTTTCTATAGAAATAAAATTGGGACAAAATTTTCTATAGAAACAAAGTTTTGACAAAATTTTCTATAGAAATAAAATTTGGTCAAAATTTTTATAGAAATAAAATTTTGACGAAATTATCTATAGAAATAAAATTTTGACAAAATTTTTATAGAAATAAAATTTTGACAAAATTTTTTATAGAAATAAAATTTTGACAACATTTTCTAAAGAAATAAAATTTTGACAAAATTTTCTAAAGAAATAAAATTTTCTATAGAAATAATATTTTGACAAAATTTTCTATAGAAATAAAATTTTGACAGAATTTTCTATAGAAATAAAATTTTGACAAAATTTTTTATAGAAATAAAATTTTGACAAAATTTTCTATAGAAATAAAATTGGGACAAAATTTTCTACAGAAATAAAATTGGGACAAAATTTTCTATAGAAATAAAATTTTTACCAAACGTGCTATGGAAAAAAATGACAAAATTTTCTATAGAAATAAAGTTTTGACAAAATTTTCTATAGAAATAAAATTTTGACAAAATTTTCTATATAAATAAATATTTGACAAAATTTTCTATAGCAAAAAAATTTAGAAATAAAGTTTTGGCGAAATTTTCTATAGAAATAAAATTTGGTCAAAATTTGTTATAGAAATAAAATTTTGACGAAATTTTCTATAGAAATAAAATTTTGATAAAATTTTTTATAGAAATAAAATTTTGACGAAATTTTCTATAGAAATAAAATTGTGTCAAAATCTTCTATAGAAATAAAATTTTGACAAAATCTTCTATAGAAATAAAATTGTCTATAGAAATAAAGTTTTGACAAAATGTTCTATAGAAATAAAATTTTGACAAAATGTTCTATAGAAATAAAATTTTGACAAAATTTTCTATAAAAATAAAATTTTGACAAAATTTGTTATAGAAATAAAATTTTGACAAAATTTTCTATA
The DNA here is from genome assembly GCF_050003625.1 of Haematobia irritans. Classification (NCBI taxonomy): domain Eukaryota; kingdom Metazoa; phylum Arthropoda; class Insecta; order Diptera; family Muscidae; genus Haematobia; species Haematobia irritans. Next base: position 245,187,167 of record NC_134397.1, on the reverse strand, counting down.
GAAATAAAATTTTGACAAAATTTTCCATAGAAATGAAATTTTGACAGAATTTTCTATAGAAATAAAGTTTTGACGAAATTTTCTATAGATATAAAATTTGGTCAAAATTTGCTATGAAATAAAATTTTGACAAAATTTTTTATAGAAATAAAATTTGGTCAAATTTTTCTATAGAAATAAAATTTTGACAACTTTTCTGTCTTTTTCTTTTGAATAAAACCACATTTTTTTATATACTTTTACCATAAAAATTTGATCAACAACTTCAAAATATTGTTTTTTGTAATTTGGTAGATTTGTGGTAAAATTTCCCTTAAATTTTGGTCGATTATTTTTGGCTCGAGTGGCAACAGTAATACTAATATTGTAGATGTTAAATAAGGTATATCTTCTACATGTATGACATTTCTAGCAAAAAATCTCGTTGCTGGCACAGAACTGCTTCTATTCAAAATTTTTTAACAGAGTTAATATCGTCATTTTTGGGATAAAAAATTAAAAAAAATCGGCATTTGCTATTTCATGAGTAAAAAAATCGTCATAATGCCGATAAATCCGCAAAATTGGCTACCCTGTATACAAGGCGACCATGCTTAACCTTTCTACTACGGTGTCTTTCTAGATTTAGGTTTTCATGCAATTTTATGACGGGAGTTGGCAGGGCCTTCACCAGCTCTTCTTGTGTAAGACCGATGGGAGTCTGTTTGCAAGTTTCGACATTACCAATTATTAAAGTTTTCAGACATTTCCTTACCAAAATTTTAATTGATTTCAGTTTATTGGAGATTACATCCCTGCTTTTGCTAGAATTACCTGAAAAAAAAACAATTTTAAATATAATTAGTTGAGGGAGAAAATAAAACCGTATAATTATAATAAATTATTAAAAATAACAAAATAAATTAAAATTTTATTTGATGCTTTTAAAACAATGACAATCTCTTCAAAATATTTGTGTATAAGATATTCAGTTAAGTTCAACGCTTTAACCGATTGCTTAATTTTTGGAGTTTTTTGCCCATATACAAAACAATTTATCGAATGATAAATTCATCATGGCAAAATATGGCTTTAATTTTTTTTGTATATAGGGATGGTTTTTTTGAATTGGTTTGGATTTTGAATTATACCACAAAAATTGGTTTACCTATTTTCGAGTGTCTTTGTGTAACAGCAAGACTTTTATTAATCTCATTTTTTATTAAGTTTTTTTTACTGCTAACAATTTGCCACACTTTTGAAAATATGCTATCTCATGGCTCGTTTAAAATTTAAAAATCTCCTTGATTTCGAAGAGCAAAACAAAAACTAAGCCTTCCGCTAACGATGCTAGGCATCACTTACACTGAAAAAAATAATGTCGTGAGGTCAAAGATTTCATGTCTTTAAAATACGAACACAAATTTTGCTTAGCATAGAAGACGCATTTCTCTAAAATAAAGTTATTTTCCTTGTCCAAAAGTCGATAAACTTTTCAATGAAGTCGTATTGTCCTTATAATTAAGTGATTTGAGTTAAAAATGGGTATCTTAACATGAAAGAAAAAATTTATAGGCTAAGGTCAACTTGACTTTAATAATTCAGAAAAATTCTTTAAATTTAATGAAATTGTCTTTAAATTTGTTGTCTTTTTGCATCTTGCCTACAAAGCAAAAAATCGTTCAAATATAGGACATGTTTTTCAAAACTTAATTTTAAAGAAGTTTTTTACTTCAAACATAGCATAATTTCTACTGGAAGTCGAGTCCTAATTTGGAAAATAAAGTTGCCGTTAACTCGTTTTTAAAGGACTTTGATAGCATATGAAGAAAAAAAGCTGAGAAAGCGAAAAATTAAAATTTGCTTCCTAGAAGCAAGTACACAAAACCTAAATTTAAAAGGGAATTGTGTCTTAAAAGTATCCTTACTTGTATTCTCCGCTTCTTTGGCTCGGAATCAATACCAAATTTTTTAAAGTAAAGACAAAATCTTTGGAACCGAGTATGCTTTTTTTTCAGTGTAAGGATATGGAACATTTGCTAAAATTAATTACATCCACCTTATTTGCTATAGAAATTAGGTATAAATAATTGGTTTGATGCATCATTAACACTTAATTTCCCACCGCTCTCTATATGGCTTATGGTGGTGAAGTAGGTTTTTTGTATGGCTCAAAATAAAGCAAGTCAACACCTGTGAATGAGGAAGCAAGTTCTTTCACATGAATTGTATGAATTGCCAAATTGTTGTTATTTTTCATCAGGCTTCATTCATTTATGATTAAGTCATTACGTATGTGTGTGTACATTTTTTGCCAAAGCAATTTCGTTTTTTTTGTTGGTTCAAGTGGTTTATAATTAAAGATATATTTCTTAGTTAAAAATATTTTTAAAACGTATTACTTTCCACATTTTGCCTGCCTGCCTTAAATGTTCATCCATCTCTGAGATTGTTTTTATTGGACCCCAAACACCACTTGCCACAGAATTTTTGTTGCTTGTTTTTTTTTTGGCATTTTTTTGACACAGTGAGATGATACAATAGAATTTTGACAAAGCCTTTTGCGAGATGTTGTTGTTGTTGCTTTACCGTGATCGTGGTGTAATTGTATTAGTCATTTGCTAAATGTGAGGTTGATTATTTTACAGAGTGTGTGCAACGGGCACGTTACAATCTGTTTACAAAAAGCCACAAGCAGCATATACACACATACAATCTACAATCTCCACGTGGAACAATGTTATTTCTGCTACTCTCATATTTTCATTCTCCACTCTCCACCCACCACTCACTCATGCCAACTCAGCTTCATTGAATGGGGGAATTTTGTTTTGGTTATGTTGAATTCATTCGTGTTGAGTTCAGTTTCCCTCTTTAACATTGCCTATGCATATGTGTATGTATGCTTGTGTGTTTGTTCTGAGAAAGTGAAAGAGTGAATTTGTGGCATTGCTTTAGTAGGTGGTTTTTGGGTTGTTCTTTTTGTGCTATTGGTGTTATTTTTTGTTGTTGTTTTTTTTTTTGGTTAGTTAATATTTCATAAATCGCAACAGTCAGCAAATGAATTTTTCATTTTAACTGTTAATTAACATTTTTGTGGCTCCACAGAGAATTTTATACTCAACACAAAAAGGGAAACATTGGTTTGTGAATTAGTGTTGGCTCAACATTGCATGTGTGTATGTGTATTTGTTTAATTTGAGTAAGTATGTATTAGCGATTTTGTGTTTGTGTGTGTATGGTTGAGTGTGTGTGTTTTTATAAAATAAATGCGTGTGCCAAGTCATACACTTTCTTTTAACACACATTAGAGAGTTGGTACGATGTCAGGTTGGGCATAAAGTACATGAAGAATATTTTAGTTGGAAGGAAAACCAACTCTAAGGAAGTTGCTATAGTTGTTGCCGTCTGCTGATGACGGTATTGACAAGCCAAAGAAAAAAAAAGAGGGAAAACTCGATGACAACTCACCTCAGTGGTATTAATAATTAAGGAACTAAGGACGTTAATACTACACTAGCAAGCAATACAAATCGCTGTAATTCACTATTTAGCGAAGTGATAAGAAGCTTAAATTCTGATACAATATATTCACATCCGATAATCAAAAAATCTTATAAGCAACATTTTCTCCTTAAAGTCCAAAGCTCCTTAGGGTCCTTAAAGCTTATTGTGAATGAAATTCTGATACAATCTATTCACATCCGATAATCAGAAAATTCGTATAAGCAAGATTCCAAACTAATAAAAAATTTTAAAAATTTTTAGAATTAATACGTTAGATAGCATACTAATGCGAGAGTTGCCATTTATTTGAGGGGGGAATGAACAACCAGTGTTGCCAGCATTTTTCTGGGTCATGTCCACGGTCGATAGAATTCTACCAAAAATGGTAGTTTATTTACTGTAATAAAATTTTGACAAAATTTTTAATTTTAATTTTCTAATTTATTTATTTTCATATGTAACTAAGCCTTACAAAGGCCTTATACAGTTACTTAAATCAACATTTTAAATACTACTCAAAACAATTCTCTTATTTCTAACATTAATATACTAACAATAATACAACAACAATTTTCTAAAATAAATAAAATGTTCTAATGTTGACAAAATTTTCTATAGCAATAAAATTTTGACAAAATTTTCAATAGAAACAAAATTATGGCAAAATTGCCTATAGAAATAAAATTTTGACAAAATTTTCTTCAGAAATAAAATTTTGACAAAATTGTCCATAGAAATAAAGTTTTGACAAAACTTTCTATAGGAATAAAATTTAGATAAAAATTTTTCTATAGAAATAAGATTTGGCAAAATTTTCTATTGAAAAAAAATTTGGACAATTTTTTCTATAGAAATAAATTTTTTGACAAAAATTTTCTATAGAATAAAAATTTTTTGACAAAATTTTCTATAGAATTAAAATATTTTGACAAAATTTTCTATAGAAATAAAATTTTGACAAAATTTTCTTCAGAAATAAAATGTTGACAAAATTTTCTATAGAAATAAAATCTTGGCAAAATGTTCTATAGAAATAAAATTTTTTCACAACATTCTCTCAAGAAATAAAATTTTGGCAACATTTTCTCAAGAAATAAAATTTTTCCAAAATTTTCTATAGAAATAAAATTTTGGCAAAATTTTCTGTAGAAATAAAATTTTGGAAACAATTTCTATAGATATACAATTTTGACAAAATTTTCTTTAGAAATACAATTTTGAGAAAATTTTCTATATAAATCAAATTTTGTCAAAATTTTCGATAGAAATAAAATCTTGACAAAATATTCTATAGAAATAAAATTTTGACAAAATTTTCTATAGAAACAAAATTTTGGCAAAATTGCCTATATAAATAAAATTTTCAATAGCAATAAAATTTTGACAAAATTTTCTATAGAATAAAGATTTGGCAAAATTTTTTATTGAAATAAAATTTGGACAATTTTTTCTGTAGAAATAATTTTTTTGGGCAAATTTTCTATAGAAATAAAATTATTTGACAAAATTTTCTATAGAAATAAAATTTTGGCAAAATTTTCTCTAGAAATAAAATTTTGGCAAAATTTTCTCTAGAAATAAAATGTTGACAATTTTTTCTATAGAAATATTTTTTTGGCAAAATTTCTATAGAAATAAAATTATTTGACAAATTTTTCTATAGAAATAAAATTTTGAAAAAATTTTCTTTACAAATAAAATTTTGACAAAATTTTCTATAGAAATAAAATTTTGACAAAATTTTCTATAGAAATAATTTTTTTTGTTTTTATACCCACCACCATAGAATGGTGACGGGGGTATACTAAGTTTGTCATTCCGTTTGTAACTCATCGAAATATCGATTTCCGACTATATAAAGTATATATATTCTTGATCAGGTAGAAATTCTAAGACGATATAACGATGTCCGTCTGTCTGGCTGTCTATTGTAATCACGGTACAGTCTTCAATAATGAAGCAATCGTGCTGAAATTCTGCACAAACTCGTATTTTGTCTGCAGGCAGGTCAAGTTCGATGATGGGCTATATCGGTCCAGGTTTTGATATAGTCCCCATATAAACCGACCTCCCGATTTGGGGTCGTGGTCTTATAGAAATCTTGGATTTTATCCAATTTGTCTGAAATTTGAAATCTAGAGGTATTTTATGACCCTAAAGAGGTGTGCCAAAAATGGTGAGTATCGGTCCATGTTTTGGTATAACACCCATATAGACCGATATCCCGATTTTACTTCTTGGGCTTCTAGAATCCGAAGTTTTTATCCAATTTGCCTGAAATCGGAAATCTAGAGGTATTTTCGGCCCATAAAGCGGTGTGCCGAAAACGTTGAGTATCGGTCCATATGTTAGTATAGCACCCATAAGAACGATCTCCCGATTTAACTCCTTGGGTTTCTAGAAACCGTAGTTTTTATCCGATTTGCCTGAAATTGTAAATATTCTGGTATTTTAGGCTCACAAAAACGTGTAAAGGTAATGGTGGTAATGCCTCCATATAGACCGACTTCACTTCTTGAGGGTATAGAAGGCGCACTGATCATGAAAATGGCTTGAAACTCAATGTAAAATTTCCAGATTTTACTTCTACAGATTTAAGATTTCAAATCAAGACGTTATTTTATAATTTTCTTGCACACTTACAAGAGATGTTAATGATTCCTCCAAAACTCAAACAAAAATGGTTCTTATAAATCCAGAATCTGATATAGTCCTCATAGGTGGAATCATTAAATGTATCCTCAAGCCCTCCTGAAATTTCAAAGGAAACCCTAATATTTGGTTCATGGTGGTGGGTATTTAAAATTCGGCCCGGCCGAACTTACTGCTGTATATACTTGTTTTATTGTTGGTTTGTACTTCAATCATATTTGTTGTTTTGATCTTAGCGTAAAAACCGTTGCGTTGACTAAACTACAAGACTAACATAGCTTAACCAACAGAGGAAAAGAATGTTTGTCAAAATTTATTTGGGCAAAGCCCTATAGATTGCAAGATGGTTGGATGGAGGCACGTTTCGGAATTACAACATTCCTCATCAGCATCCTCTACTTGCAGCAAAACTATCAACCAATTATCAGAATAAATTCGGGTTTTAAGCTAAGATCAAAACAATACCATTTTGTGGTAACATTTTCTATAGAAATAAAATTTTGGCAAAATTTTCTATAGAAGATTTTTTTGTTTCGTAGTTTTTTTTTTTTTGTAAAATTTTCTCTAAATTTTGGTAGATTACTTTTGGTTCGAGCGGCAATCCTCAGTAAATTTATGACCATTACAAAAATAAAGATTTCGAAACACTACACCAGAAGACCAGTGGTCTTCCAAATGCTCTAGAAATGAGAATAGTGGCTCGTTCACCATGTATTTATGAACGAAAATTTACTTCCAATTACTCAGGTAATAATATCTTCATCATTTCTATATTTTTTGGGATTTATTGTCAAAACCAGTGATGTGGGGGGCAACAGTCAGGCCTAACTCCTCGCGAAATGATTTCACAATTGTAGGAAAATGTCTCAGCCAAGCTCAGAAAAATTACACATTACCGCTTGGGCCCCAGAATAAAGCCCTGTGTCCGTTTCTAGCCAAAATGAAACCATTTGTAACGTAGTTTATGTAGCAAAAAAAAAATTAAATTATAAAATTTATAATAAAAATAAAATATTTTTATACCCACCATCATAGGATGGGGGTATATTAACTTTGTCATTCCGTTTGTAACACATCGAAATATTGCTCTAAGACCCCATAAAGTATATATATTCTGGGTCGTGGTGAAATTCTGAGTCGATCTAAGCATGTCCGTCCGTCCGTCCGTCTGTTGAAATCACGCTAACTTCCGAACGAAACAAGCTATCGACTTGAAACTTGGCACAAGCAGTTGTTATCGATGTAGGTCGGATGGTATTGAAAATGGGCCATATCGGTCCACTTTTACGTATAGCACCCATATAAAGGGACCCTCAGATTTGGCTTGTGGAGCCTCTAACAGAAGCATATTTCATCCGATCCGGCTGAAATTTGGTACATGGTGTTGGTATATGGTCTCTAACAACCATGCAAAAATTGGTCCATATCGGTCCTTAATTATATATAGCCCCCATATAAACCGATCCCCAGATTTGGCTTGTGGAGCCTCTAAGAGAAGCATATTTCATCCGATCCGGCTGAAATTTGGTACATGGTGTTGGTATATGGTCTCTAACAATCATGCAAAAATTGGTCCACATCGGTCCATAATTATATATAGCCCCCATATAAACCGATCCCTAGATTTGGCTTGCGGAGCTTCTAAGAGAAGCATATTTCATCCGATCCGGCAGAAATTTGGTACATGGTGTTAGTATATGGCCTCTAGCAACCGTGCAAAAATTGGTCCACATCGGTCCATAATTATATATAGCGCACATATAAACCGATCCCCAGATTTGGGTTGCGGAGCCTCTAAGAGAAGCAAATTTCATCCGATCCCACTGAAATTTGGTACATGGTATTGGTATATGGTCTCTAGCAACCGTGCAAAAATTGGTCCATATCGGTCCATAATTAAAATAGCCCCCATATAAAACGTTCTCCAACGTTGGAGGAGCAAAATTCATCCGATCCGGTTCAAATTAGGAACGTGGTGTTACTATATGGTCGCTAACAACCTACCAAAATTGGTCCAATCACACAAAAATTGGTCCATATCGGTTCATAATCATGGTTTCCACTAGAGCCAAAAATAATCTACCAAAAGTTTATTTCTATAGAAAATTTTGTCAAAATTTTATTTCTATAGAAAATTTTGTTAAAATTTTATTTCTGTAGACATTTTTGTCAAAATTTTCTTTCTATAGAAAATTTTGTGAAATTTTTTATGTCTATAGAAAATTTTGTGAAAATTTTATTTCTATAGAAAATTTTGTTAAAATTTTATTTCTGTAGAAAATTTTGTCAAAATTTTATGTCTACTTTGTCAAACTGAATTATATATGTATTGGATCGATTTTTTTTGTTGATTTAATATATACCACGTATGGACTTACATACAATTTAGAAGATGGTATTAGGAGGTTTTAAGATACCTTGCCATCGGCAAGCGTTACCGCAACTTAAGTAGTTCCATTGTGGGTGGCAGTGTTTAGAAGACGTTTCTACGCAATCCATGATGGAGGGTACATAAGCTTCGGCCTGGCCGAACTTACGGCCGTATATACTTGTTTTTTTTTAATTTTGACAATTCGCATTTTTTATTATTTTTTTTTTGTACTGTACAAAAGATTTTTTTGTAATTTATTATATTGAACCGAAAACAGTCCCAAACACCCTATCAAATCATCATGTCTCAAACTCCATAATAAGCCATGAAAAAATATGGAGGAAATTCCCCAATACACTGTGGGAAACCCTAGTGTTGCAATTTGCCAACTGACAGCTCTATCGTAAACCTTGACATCTGAGAGGTTATACGTACCCTGAGCGTTTTGACATACGAGCACTATTTGTTTAGAGCAAATTAAAATATTAATTTCGCCATAAAAAATGGAATTATATAATTTTCGTACGATTATTTTTTACATCTGTTGACGTGGATTAATTCCACAAAAGTGCATCGATAAACTTAATTAAATTTTTGGCTATGTAACTCCATTAAGGTCCAGTGGTTACTCGTATCAATGGTATTGTGAATTCATCCTAGGTCGTAGTTCACTTTAAGAGGAATTTCGTGAAGGTCACCCAAAATCAGTTCCGGAAACCATTGATGCTGTACGCCAACTGATATTGCCAGATCGTCATGGAAGCTATCGTTAGATTGAGACAATCTAAGGTATCACTGGGACAAGCAAACATTGAATATTCCTTGAACATTTGACCGTCAAAAGATGGATTTTATTTATTTATTTAAGTCTGTGGAAAAACAACATTCCTTACAGACTACTTAGAACTAAAAATATATTAAATCCAGAATATTAACAAATTTAGAAAATTTATCAAATATATCAATATCCTCATTGGAGATATTATTAAATTCAGCCAATGCACAACTCATTGGTTCATTGGAACCATAATTAGTCCTAGAACGGGATATATGAAACAACTCACTACTACGCAAAGTCCTAAGTGGAACCCTGAAGTGGATATTTTCAAGTAACCCCGGGCAATCGATGTCACCAGAAATAAGTTTATAAATGAATATTAAAGACAAATAACAACGCCTATTAGCCAAAGTTTTCATATGACTTCATCGCCATTTTGCCTCATAGGTGGGATACGGTACAGAAAAGTTAAGAGGGAGAGTGCAAAATTAATAAATTTCATCTGAATCCTTTCAAGTCTTTGGGAATAAATTCAATAATAAGGACTCCAAACAAAAACACCATATTCCAATTTAGACCTAATACTGGTTCTGTTGTCTCTAATTCCGAAATATAAAATGCAACCCTCGCATTCTTTACGATTTGGTGTACTCTTCCATTGGGTGTACTCTAGATAGGGTCATGAAAAAAAGTTGATGCGGTCATCCCCCAGTTTTGTAGCATATTCGAAGACAATTTAAGAACACCAAAACTTTTTTTCCGTGCACCCTACGACCCCCCGAAATACAATTTATTGTGTTGTGTCATCATTTCAAGTCCGATCGAAAAGAAACGCATATCGTTGTTCGTGGTTGATCAGGGGCTATATATCGTGCATTGGTCATTCTTGACTCCAACGTCAAATTTGATTTTTAATTTTTTTTATTTCGCTTCGTATACCCCTATGACGCCCATTTCTAATAACCATTATACAGATCTTAACAAAATATTAAACTTTTGCATTTGAAGTATTTACTTATATTCATAAACAAAAAAGTTACAGAGATTTTAAAAAGTCAATAGGTCACCCTACACAACACTAAATAGTTTTTGCTGTGTTGTCATGATGTCCGATCGAAACCACATGCACATCGTTATTCATATCTACGAAATTGATTTATAAGGCATTTAGAACACAAAACCTGTTTATCTGTAAATTTCTAACGGTACCTTTGTATACATACTCGTTGTTTGCACTACGGCATTTTCTGCCTTATGCAAAGTGCATGTGTTTTTGCTAGAACAATTTGACAGCCTACTGTTTTAAAATTCTAACAATCACTTTCGCTACATGATTTTTTAAGTCTGTCCATATTTTTGTGAGAGAAGGCTGTTGATAGTATTTGAAAAAAGTGAAAACAAAATTAAATTCGAAGCTCGGGATATCGACAAAACTAAATTACCAACAAATCAAGTTATTGAATTCCTTTTATATTTAAAGAAAGCAGGCACCGCAAGTGTTAAAAAAATAAAAAGCTTACTGTTATATAAAAGTTGCAATAAAAGTGGTAACAGAATTGTGGAAAATTACGAAAATTCCAACTGTCGGAAATACATCAATTATAAAATTATTAATAAACCTTATAAATAAACGTGATGAAAACAGTAGGCTCTCAAATTGTTCGGGCAAAAACACATGCACTTTGCATAACGCAGAAAATGCCGTAGTGCAAACAACGAGTATCTATACAAAGGTACCGTTAGAAATTTACAGATAAACAGGTTTTGTGTTCTAAATGCCTTATAAATCAATTTCGTAGATATGAATAACGATGTGCATGTGGTTTCGATCGGACTCATGGCAACACAGCAAAAACTATTTAGTGTTGTGTAGGGTGACCTATTGACTTTTTAAAATCTCTGTAACTTTTTTTTATGAATATAAGTAAATAATTCAAAAGCAAACGTTTCATATTTTGTATAATGGTTATTAGAAATGGGCGTCATAGGGGTATAAGAAGCGAAATAAAAAAATTAAAAATCAAATTTGACGTTGGAGTCAAAAATGACCAATGCACGATATATAGCCCCTGATCAACCACGAACAACGATATGCGTTTCTTTTCGATCGGACTTCAAATGACGACACAGCACAATAAATTGTATTTCGGGGGGTCGTAGGGTGCACGGAAAAAAAGTTTTGGTGTTCTGAAATTGTCTTCGAATATGCTACAAAACTTTAGGCCGTGACCCTATCTAGTGTACTCCCCTTAACTTTCACTCTCATTGCCATATTACAATTTCACCCCAATGTGCAGCATAGGAAGCTTTATCCTCATTACGATCAATAATGGCAACATGTCATAGAGCTTTGTGGTTGATAGTAAAAAAGCAGTATAAGTGGTAGCATAGATAAAGTACCATGTTCCCCAACCCTACCTAGTGACATTTACATGCCTTTGGCTACCGTAAATGTTGTAGTTGTTGCTAATTTTCAAATTCGTATGCTTCGTTTTGTGGTTACTGGATGAGGTTAACGCCCCATCCCCTCATGTGAATATTGGTTCAAACCTTTATGACATCCGTCTAAGATATTTAGTTCTCTCTCTCTCCGTCTTTTTTTGAGTGTGCCAGCAGCTTGATTATATTATCAATCAATACAAATACACTTACATACATACACTTCTCCTCTCACTCAAATTACATTCACTCTCACGTAGAATCATTCAGTTTTTTTTTTGTGGAGAAATTGCGTTATCATTGTATGCAGGTGTAACTGTTGAAATGTGTACGTGTCATGTTCGTTCTTTCATTTACAGCTACAACAACCCAGCTAATACCCAGGTCGTTTTTGGTGTCTTTCGTTTTTTTGTTGGTGTTGTTGTTGCTAGAGCAATGCTTATAAATTAGCATTCTAGCAATGGTTGTCGAAAATTGAACGTTGACAGCTTTTCGGCATAAGAGAAGAAAATTCCTTATATACGTTTGTGTTGATAGAATGGAATTTTTCAGGATTGATAACAACCGGCTGTTAGATAGTAGGCTAAGCTGAATATGCTACGTGGGGTATGAAGGATTATGTTATGAGTGGGAGAGGACACGTTCGTTGAGTAAATCATTTTGTTGGTAAGTGGTTATGTGTTGAGTGAAGTGAAAACTAATAGATTTTATAGTAAATTTAAAGGTTAAGAGGTTATTTTTTTTTGTGTTTTTCATAATACTTTCATGGCGTTATTTCATCAATGATTCAAAGCTAGTATTTTGTCCTATGAAATTTAACTAAACCTGAAACGTTAAGGTTACAAGTTTGAGATTTTAATGGGCGGGATTAAAATGTCAATCATAGTGATTGCTGGCCAACAAATAAAATCAGTTGTAATTCGTTATTTTGTGTAAATTACAACCTATGACTGTGGACCAATAAGTAATTAGCTTACAATATGGCTGATATATATTACAACCAACGCCAGATCAAGGCCGTATTCAGGGGGGGGGATGAGGGGGATCAAACCCCCCCCCCCCCGAAATGAATGAATGTTTTTATATAAATACATATAAATATTTTTAGCTGCATAGAAAAATCTTATCGAAGATGTTGAAGAAAAGCTGGAGGTTTTAATTTGAACAAGTATATACGGCCGTAAGTTCGGCCAGGCCGAATCTTATGTACCCTCCACCATGAATTGCGTAGAAACTTCTACGAAAGACTGTCATCCACAATCGAATTACTTGGGGTGTGGTATTTTAAAACTTCTTAACATCGTTTTCTAAATTGTGAGTTAGCCCATACGTGGTATATATTAGACAAAAAAGGTATTTATAGGTAAGTCTACAAATAATTACGCATCGATATGGACTTTTGCACGGTACGTAGAGAGCCAGAATTGAAATATGGGGGTCGTTTATATGGGGGCTATATAGAATTATGAACTTGATATGGACCAATTTTTGTGTGATTGGGGTCGATTTATCTGAGGGCTATATATAACTATAGACCGATATGGACCTAGTTAGGCATGGTTGTTAACGGCCATATAACATACTAGCACAATGTACCAAATTTCAGCTGACTCGGATGAAATTTGCTCCTCCAAGAGGCTCCAAACCAAATTTAGGGATCGGTTTATATGGGGGCTATATATGATTATGGACTGATATGGATCAATTTTTGCATGGTTGTTAGAGACCATATACTAAGACCATGTACCAAATTTCAGCCGGATCGGATGAAATTTGATTCTCTTAGAGCAATCGCAAGCCAAATTTGGGGGTCCGTTTATATGGGGGCTATACGTAAAAGTGGACCGATATGGACCAATTTTTGCATGGTTGTTAGAGACCATATACTAACACTATGTACCAAATTTCAGCCGGATCGGATGATAGCAACAACAACGAAGCAGCCAAACACACATTTGTAAATTAAATGGCGCAAAACCTGCGAAAAGAACCTGCCTAATTCAGCGATGGAAGCACTTGGAGAGTGCAATAAAGAGATTTCCAAACGTGCATATTCTTTTAAAAATTTTGGTCACTTTTCCAGTTACTCAGAGATGGAAAATACAATTTTTAAGAAAGTACAAAAAAGGTATTTTTTGAGCGGAAAGGTACTTTTTACTAAATTTCAACAAAAATTTCACTGGAAGACTATTGTCAAGAGACTGAATTTTAAATAAAATAAAATTTTGACAAAATTTTCTATATAAATATAATTTTGCAAACATTTTCTATAGAAATAAAATTTTGCAAAAAAAATCTGTAGAAGAAAAATGTTGCAAAATTTTTTCTATAGAAATAACATTTTTCAAAAATTTCCTATATAAATAAAATTTGTACAAAATTTTCAATTGAAATAAAATTTTGACAAAATTTTCTATAAAAATAAAATTTTGCAAAAATTCTATATAGAAATAAAATTTTGACAACATTTTCTACCGAAATAAAAAATCGACAGTATAGAATCGCATTCTTTTTTCGTCTAAAACATTCTTGAAGTTCAATAAAATCCTGTTTTTGACTATGTCTTTTACAAAATCAAGATTTTCTTCCCACATGAACATGTCTGGTTTGCCATATTTGTAAAAGACTATTAGCGAATAAGGTTGATAAAGACTTTCTCAAAATATTAAAATATTTTGTCAAAGCTATTGTACCATAAATCTGATATCGACTCAAAAATGTCTACACAAAAGGTACTAAATCCTTCGCGGGGGTACTACGGTACTGATCGGGGTGAAAAAGTATTGAAAAAAGTACTATAGTACTGCATTTTCCATCCCTGCAGTTACTACGTGCTAATCCGAACGTTCATTTTCAACAATGAAGAGTTTAAAGACGTATCTTAGAAATTCGACTAGCGAGAGTAGACTCAATGGATTGGCATTAATGTCGGTTCATCGCCGAATAAATGTGCCGACTGAAGAAGTCATTGATTTATTTGCTGCCCAAAAAGCCCGTCGGCTCAATTTAATATTATAAAAATATTGTATACATACCTATGCATAAATAAAATTTTTTACACATGAGATTATATGAATATTTTTTTTTTAAGTTGAACCCCCCCCGAATTAAAATCCTGGCTACGGTCTTGCGCCAGATTGCTATTTCTAAACCACTCGTCTGGCAGCTGAGATATTTATTTCAGTGATAGTTCATTTTATTGTTTACAACATTACAAAAGCAGTTTGTTCTATTGCCTTCACCTAGAGAAGGAACATGATCATGATATTTTAGGAGCAAGATGTTTTGTTTTGACAGATAACATGAAATATTTTTGTCGCAAAGAGTTTTTTTTCGGTAGCCGAAATAAGATACATAATTTTCTCGAATATTATGTATCCCATTACATAATTTTTCTCTTGAAACATGATAATATTTCTTCTTTATAATTAGCTGGAAGGCCACCAGTGGCTATCGTTCGAGCCTTCCAGCATTTAAATGTGAAAAAACTCTTTTAGTTCTCGTATCATGGCTCATTACCGTGAAATTGGCAGTGTTACATTGCGTTCAAAAAGTAAAGGAAAAAAAGTAACAACAGCAGAAATGATCAGAAAAGTGAAGGCCAGAATTAATGGAAATCCACGATACGAGCAGAAACGGATGCAAAATGAACTTATGCCATTGAAGTTCGGAAAAGTGTAAAAGAGCTCACCGAAAGTGGCTAATAACCGAATTTTTTCTCCGTTGAGAAGCCAATTCAAAGTGCGCAATTTGTGAACAAACAAAATGATCGTGCCAAAAATAATCTACCAAAATTTGAAATAAATTTTACCAAAAATCAACCAAATTAAAAAATATATATATAGTTTTTGATCAAAGTGCCAACATTTTATTTCTCTAAACAATTTTGTCAAAATTTTATTTCTCTAGAAAATTTTGTCAAAACTTTATTTCTCCAGAAACTTTTGTCAAAATTTTATTTCTATAGAAAATTTTGTCAAAATGCTATTTCTATAAAAAAATGTCAAAATTTTATTTTTATAGAAAATTTTGTCAAAATTTACCTTTAGAAAATTTTGTCTAAATTTACCTCTATGGAAGCTTTTATCAAAATTTTATATATATAAAATTTTTTTTCAAGCCTAAATTTTATAGAAATTTTGTCAAAATTTACCTCTATAAAAATTTTGATAAAATGTTATTTCTCTTGTCTAAATGTACCTCTAGAAAATTTTGTCAAAATTTCATTTCTATAGAAAATTTTCTGAAAATGTTGTCAAAATTTTATTTTTATTTTGTATAAAATTTTGTCAAAATTTTTTCTATAGAAAATTTTGTCAAAATTTTATTTCTATAGAAAATTTTTCTTAATTTACCTTTATGGAAACTTTTATCAAAATTTTAGTTTTATAGAAAATTTTGTCAAAATTTACTTCTATAGAACATTTTGTCAAAGTTTAGCTCTATAAAAAATTTTGATAAAATGTTATTTCTCTTGTCAAAATGTAGCTCTAAAAAAATTTGTCAACTTTCTTTGTCAAAATTTTATTTCTATAGAAAATTTTTCAAAATTTACTTTTACAGAAAATGTTGTCAAAATGTACCTCTATGGAAATTTTTGTCAAAATTTTATTTCAATAAAAAATTTTGTCAAAAATGTATTTTTTTATAAATTTTTTTCAAAAAATTTTGTCAAAATTTTATTTCTATAGAATATTTGTTCTAAATTTACCACTATGGAGACTTTTATCAAAATTTTATTTTTATAGACAATTTTGTCACAATTTACTTCTATAGAATATTTTGTCAACATTTCATTCCTATAGAAAATTTTGTCAAAATTTAATTTTTATGGGAATAGTTTGTCAAAAAGTGTTTTTATAAAAATTTTTGTCAAAATTTTATTTTTATAGAATACTAGCGTAACCCGGCCCGCTTCGCTGCGCCTTCCGAAGCGTATTTATAGGAACTTAGTCAACCATATCTTTCGTGCTGAAAACAAATTCGAAAGGATTTGAATTCTTTCAAACAAATCGGACTACTTGCTCTTTCGTTTATAGGTACAAATACGGCGGATATGCATATGTATATGTATGTCAGTATTTAATTTCTATAGAAAAATTGTCAAAATTTAATTTTTATAGGAATAGTTTGTCCAAAAATTTGATAACATGTTATTTTTCTAGTCAAAATGTACCTCTAGAAAATTTTGTCAAAATTTTATTTTTGTAGAATATTTTGTCAACATTTCATTCCAATAGAAAATTTTGTCAACATTTCAATTCTATAGAAAAAATTGTCAAAATTTTATTTCTATAGAAAATGTTGTCAAAAGTCTATAGAAAATTTTGTCAAAATTTTATTTCTTTGTTTATTTGTAAAAAAAAGGTCACCCATACAACAACTACAAAAATTTTATTTCTATAGAAAACTTTTCAATATTTTGCCAAAGTTTAACTCTATAAAAAATTTTGATAAAATGTCACTTCTCTTGTCAAAATGTACCGCTAGAAAATTTTGTCAAAATTTTATTTCTATTTAAAATTTTGTCAACATTTTGTTTCTATTTCAAATTTTGTCAAAATTTTATTTGTATAAAAATTTTTTGTCAACCTATTATTTCTATAGAAAATTTTCTCAAAATTTTATTTCTATTTCAAATTTTGTCAAAATTTACCTTTATAGAAAATTTTTATAAAATTTAATTTCTCTAGAAAATTTTGTTAACATTTTTTCTATAGAAAATGTTGTCAATTTTGTTTTCTATATATTTTGTCAAAATATTTTTCTACAGAAAATTTTTCCAATTTTTTTCCGTAGAAAATTTTGCCAAAATATTTTTCTATATATTTTGTCAATATTTATACCCTACGCCACACTGTGGAACAGGGTATTATAAGTTAGTGCATATGTTTGCCACACCCAGAAGGAGACGAGATAGACACATGGTGTCTTCGGCAAAAATGCTCAGGGTGGGCTCTTGAGTCAATATAGCCATGTCCGTCCCTCAGTCCGTCCGTCTGTCTGTGAACACATTTTTGTGATCAAAATCTAGGTCGCAATTTAAGTCCAATCGCCTTCGAATTTGACACATGTTTCTAATTTGGGTCAGAATAGAACCCTATTGATTTTGGAAGAAATCGGTTCAGATTTAGATATAGCTCCCATATATATCTTTCGTCCGATATGCACTAATATGGACCCATCAGCCAGAGTTTTATACCGATTTGCTTGAAATTTTGTAAAAACATAACACTTAGTCGTAGTGTGCAAAATTTGATTGAAATCGGTTCAGATTTAGATATATCCCCCATATATATCTTTCGCCCGATTTGGACTTACATGGCCCCAGAAGCCAGATTTTTGGCCGAATTTGGTAGAAATTTTGCACTAGGAGTACAATTATAGTCAAGTGTGCAAAATTTGATTGAAATCGATTCAGATTTAGATATAACTCCCATATATATCTTTCGCCCGATATGCACTTATATGACCACAGAGGCCAATTTTTTGTTCCGATTTAGTTGAAATTTTGCACAGGGAGTAGAATTGGCATTGTAGGTATGCGTGCCAAATTTGGGTGAAATCGGTTCAGATTTAGATATAGCTCCCATATATAGCTTTCGCCCGATTTACACTCATATGACCACAGAGGCCAATTTTTTGTTCCGAGTTAGTTGAAATTTCGCACAGGGAGTAGAATTAGCATTGTAGCTATGCGTGCCAAATTTGGTTGAAATCGGTTCAGATTTAGATATAGCTCCCATATATATGTTTTTCTGATTTCGACAAAAAAGGTCAAAATACCAACATTTTCCTTGTTAAATCGCCACTGATTAGGCGAAAAGTTGTAGAAATGACTCTAATTTTCCTAAACTTCTAATACATATATATCGAGCGATAAATCATAAATAAACTTTTGCGAAGTTTCCTTAAAATTGCTTCAGATTTAAATGTTTCCCATATTTTTTACTAACATTGTGTTCCACCCTAGTGAGTCTATAGATTTTGTAGAAGTCTATCAAATTCTGTCCAAATCGAGTGATATTTAAATGTATGTATTTGGGACAAACCTTTATATATAGCACCCAACACATTTGACGGATGTGATATGGTATCGAAAATTTAGATCTACAAAGTGGTGCAGGGTATAATATAGACGGCCCCGCCCGACTATAGACTTTCCTTACTTGTTTTTCTATATATTTTGTCAATACTTTGCAAAATCTACCAAAATATCTATCACTCTACCAAACTGTAAAATCTCTACCATTTTTGGTAGAATTTTATCAACTGTGGCAACCGTGATCTCAGTTCGTTGCACTTTGGCGCCAGGGGCATGTGGATGAGTAAGGTTTGCACTACAAAAATACCAAAGTGTCGATCACCTCAAAACAATGCTTCTTCAAGCTAAGTTAAAAAGAAAAATTGGATAAATAAAGAGCTTCACTTTATTGTGGGGCGAGATTTCATAATGGATATGAGCCCAAAAAAGAAAAAATTTTTGGAGCATGATAATGGCGCTATCAATATGGGCCCCATGAAAATGGATCCCACTTTTTCTAATAATTATATGCGAGACAACTACACAAAATTTGGATAATTTTCATTTATTTTTTGGAGTTCTACTACATAATGAAAATGGGCCCTAACAGTTTTTTGGGGCCTATTATCATTTGATGTGGTGTCAATTTTCATCTCATAAGCCTAACAGAAGTATATCGCATAGTTTGTATGAGTTTTATTGCTTGAAACTTACATAAAATGGTGAAAAAATACGGTGGGGCGTCACCTCACCTTCCAGGTCCTGTTTGATTTGGGTCTCACCTTTCTTTGGGACCATTTTCTTAGCGCTTACTAATGGTGGCCTCAAAATACATGAATAAATATAAACAACCAAGAATAACACAATGGAATACTACAAACATTTGCTGTGTTAACAGTAAATTGGGAAAATTTCACAAATCTATAGGTGGTTATACAATTCAACTATTAATGTTTGAGAATTGTATGGCAATAGTGGGCGTAGGCGTGTATGCTGTGTGTGTGAGTGTGTGTGCATGAGCAACATTTACTAGGGTGGGGGGGGGGGGGGGGGGGGGGGGATAAACAAATAAAATGTTCCATTGCCATTTTTCTGCGAAAAACTCATTGATAAATATTGATGTTATGGTCAATTACGGGTTATTTGTTTGTTGTTGTTGTTGTTCTTACCTTTTTGCTGTTCCTGTTTTTGTTGTTATTGTTACTAGTGAATTGGTAATGAAGCTTGACCCAATTTAATATATGAATGAAATATGAATGCATGGGTAACTTTGTGTGTGTGTGTGTTTTTTTGTATGAGTGCTTCTGAAACTATATGAGAAAGTATAACTGTGTAGTAGAAGTCAGAGAGTAAATTTTTATACCCACCACCATAGGATGGTGATGTAGGTATACTACGTTTGTCATTCCGTGTGTAACACATCGAAATGTCGTTTTCCGACTTTATAAAGTATATATATTCTTGATCAGGGAGAAATTTTAAGACGATATAAGCATGTCCCTCTATCTGTCTGTTGTAATCACGCTACAGCCTTCAATAATGGCGCTATCGTCCTGAAATTTGGCACAGATTCGTTTTTTGTTTGCAGGCATGTCAAGTTCGAAGATGGGCTATATCGGTCCAACTTTTGATATAGTGCCCATATAAACCGATTTCCCGATTTGGGGTCTTGGGCTTATAAAAACCATAGTTTTTATCCAATTTGCTTGAAGTTTGAAATCTAGAAGTATTTTAGGACCATAAAAAGGTGTGCCGAAAATGCCCATCGCGCCCATCGGTCCATATAGACCGATCTCCCGATTTTGCTTCTTGGGCGTCTAGAAACTGTGTTTTCTATCCGATTTGCCTGAAATTGAAAATCTGGAAGTATTTGTGGACCTTAAAGAGGTGTGTCGAAAATAGTCCGTATCGGTCCATGGTTTGGTGTAGCCGCCATATAGACCGATCTCCCGATTTTTATACCCTCTACCATAGGATAGGGGTATATTAACTTTATCATTCCCTTTGTAACACATCGAAATATTGCTCTAAGACCCCATAAAGTATATATATTCTGGGTCGTGGTGATATTCTGAGTCGATCTGAGCGTGTCCGTCCGTATGTTGAAATCACGCTAACTTCCGAACGAAACAAGCTATCGACTTAAAACTTGGCACAAGTACTTGTTATCGATGAAGGTCGGATGGTATTGTAAATGGGCTATATTGGTCCTCTTTTACGTATATCCCCCATATAAACGGACCCCCAAATTTGGCTTGCGAATCCTCTAAGAGAAGCAAATTTCATCCGATCCGGCTGAAATTTGGTAAATGGTGTAAGTATATGGTCTCTAATGACCATGCAAAAATTGATCCACATCGGTCCATAATTATATATAGCCCCCATATAAACCGATCTCCAGATTTGACCTCCGGAGCCTCTAGGAAGACCAAAATTCATCTGATTCAGTTGAAATTTGGTATGTGGTGTTAATATATGGCCTCAAACACCCATGCAAAAATTGGTCCACATAGGTCCATAATTATATATAGCCGCCATATAAACCGATCACCAGATTTGACCTCCGGAGCCTCTTGGAAGACCAAAATTCATCTGTTTCTGTTAAAATTTGGTATGTGGTGTTAATATATGGCCTCAAACACCCATGCAAAAATTGGTCCACATAGGTCCATAATTATATATAGCCGCCATATAAACCGATCACCAGATTTGACCTCCGGAGCCTCTTGGAAGACCAAAATTCATCTGATTCTGTTAAAATTTGGTACGTGGTGTTAATATATGGCCTCAAACACCCATGCAAAAATTGGTTCACATAGGTCCATAATTATATATAGGCCCCATATAAAACGATCCCCAGATTTGACCCCCGGAGCCCCTTGGAAGAGCAAAATTCATCCTATTCGGTTGAAATTTGGTACGTGATGTTAGTATATTGTATCCAACAACCATGCAGGAATTGGTTCATATCAGTCCATAATTATATATAGCTGCCATATAAACCGATCCCCAGATTTGACCTCCGGTGCCTTATGGAGAAGCAAAATTCATCCGATCTGGTTGAAATTTTGTACGTTGTGGTAGTATATGATATTTAAGAACCATGCCAAAAGTGGTCCATATGAGTCCATAATCATATGGACTAACTCACAATTTAGAAAACGATGTTAAGAAGTTTTAAGATACCACAACCCAAGTAATTCGATTGTGGATGACATTCTTTCGTAGAAGTTTCTACGCAATCCATGGTGGAGGGTACATAAGATTCGGCCTGGCCGAACTTACGGCCATATATACTTGTTATTATTGGGCTTCTATAAACAGTATTTATTACCCGATTTGCCTGAAATTGGAAATCTAGATGTATTTTTGGACCACAAATAGGTGTGCCGAATTTGAGGTGTGTCGATTAATTTGTTGGTATAACCCCCATTTAGACCCATCTCTCGATTTTACCGATTTGCTTGAAATTGAAAAACTAGACGTATTTTAAGATCACAAATAGGTGTTTCGCAAATGATGCCTATTGGTCCATATTTTGGTATAGCGCCCATATTGACCGATTTCCCGACTTTATTTCTTGGGCTTCTAGAATCCGTAATTTTTATCCAATTTGCCGGAAATTAGAAATCTAGAGGTATCTTAAGACCATAAAGAGGTGTGTGGAAAATGGTCAGTATCGGTCCATGTTTTGGTATAGCCCCTATATAGACTGATCTCCCGATTTTACTTCTTAGGCTTCTAGAATTCGTAGTTTTCACCCAATTCGTTTAAAAGTGGGATTCTAGAGGTATTTGAGGAACATTAAGAGGTGGTGAATATTGGTCCATGTTTTGGTATAGCCCCCATATAGACCTAACTCCCGAATTTATTTCTAAGACTTCTGGAATCCGGCTGACCACAAATAGGTCAGCCGAATATGGTGTGTATCGACCCATATTTTAGTATAGCCTCCACATAGACCGAGCTCCAGATTTAACTCCTTGGGCTTCTAGAAACTGTAGTTTTTATCCGATTTGCACAAAAATTTAAATATACTGGAATTTTAGACCCTTAAAAATCTGTATCGCATTTATTTTTACCGGTCCATTTGGTAAGGCATCGATATAGACCGATTTAACTTCTTGATGGTACACCCAAAGAAAAAATATTTTCCTCCGGAATGGAATATTGAGACAAACGAAATTCCCCTTTCGTATAAAGTATTTTCGTTTAGAGCAAACTAATCCGAATTTTTGATAAGCGATTCAACGATTGTCTCTAAACTTTGTGTCAAAAGAAAACTTTGCTTGTCCATAAAATTCGTTCCTTCGAAAAGAAAACGCTTCTTTCAGGGTATAGCAGGCGCACTGATCATGAAAATTGCTTGAAACTGAAAGTAAAATTTCCAGATTTTACTCATCGTATTCATTTAAATTATGGCGGAAAAAATCTACAGATTTAAGATTTCAAATCAAGGCGTTGTTTCATCATACACACAATATGTTTATGATTTCTCTAAAACTCAAACAATATTGGTTCTTATAAATCCAGAATCTCATCTAGTCTTCCTAGGTAGAATCTTTCAATTTTTTCTTCGGGAAGCGTACTGGTTGAACTGATTTGTTTGGTAGAAGATTTGTCATCAAACGCCCTAAAATTCTATATATTATCAAGTAACCCGCTACGACGAAGAGTTTTCAAAGTAAACTATTATATTTGATTCATGATGGGTATTTAAGATTCGGCCCGGCCGAATTTACTGCTGTATATACTTGTTTGTTAACATTTAGCCTCCCCTCATTTTTGTGTATTAGAATTATGTTACTCATATAACTACATCCACACAAATATTCTCCATGATAGACATCTATAAGCACACGTATGTGTTTGTTTATACTCGCGAGTATACTCACATTCATATATATGACTTGAAGGCATACGATTCCTTGCGTTTTATTCAATAATCCACTATTCCACCATGTCATTGACAAATATGAGCAACATCATCAAATAACAAATCTCGTAGGGAAGATTACAACTCATATTCTTTTTCTCCGGTTATGTTTTTGCGTTTCGTACCATACGAAATTATTCAGATATATCAATTTGAGTAAGTAGATTGAGAGGGTACAAAAAAAAAAAAAAAAAAAAAAAAAAAAAACAAACCCTTGCTACTACATCACTGTCCAGGGTTTGGGTTTTTATTCTCTCTGTGCAATATGAGAACTGAAAGAAGAATTTCACAGGATGACTTGAGACATTTTGGTCTTTATTTTCAATCATTTTAATATATTCACAAAAAGGTGAGCCCACAATGAAGAGAAAATTGTATTTGTATTATAACCAATATCAAGGCATAATGATGGGGCCGTAACCATTCCGTTTGTTCTTGATGTTTTGGTAGATTTTGCAAATTATTCTCTCCAACTTAGAGGTACTTCACAAATTTTCTATAGAAATAAAATTTTGACAAAAGTTTCTATAGAAATAAAATTTCAACAAAATTTTCTCTAGAAAAAAAAAAATTGATAAAATTTTCTATAGAAAAAAAAATTGAGAAACATTTCTATAGAAATGAAATTTTGACAAAATTTTCTGTAGAAATAAAATCTTTACAATATTTTCTATAGAAATAAAAGTTTGACAAAATTTTCTACAGAAAAATTTTTTGACAAAATTTTCTATAGCAATAAAATTTGGACACAATTTTCTATAGAAATAAAATTTTGACAAAATTTTCTGTAGAAATAAAAAGTTGAGAAATTTTCTAAAAAATATGAGAACAAAAAAAAAAAAATAACAAAATTTTCTATAGAAATAAAATTTTTTATCGCAATACAATTTTGACAAAATTTTCTATAGAAAATAAATTTTGACAAAATTTTCTGTAGAAATAAAAAGTTGAGAAAATTTTCTGTAGAAATAAAAATTTGACAAAATTTTCTATATAAATAAAATTTTGACAAAAGTTTCTACAGAAATAAAATGTTTTTATAATTTTCTATAGAAAAGAATTGAAAAACAAAATTTTCTATAGAAAATAAATTTTGACAAAATTTTCTGTAGAAATAAAAAGTTGAGAAATTTTCTGTAGAAATAAAAATTTTACAAAATTTTCTGTCGAAATAAAATTTTGACAAAAGTTTCTACAGAAATAAAATGTTGACATAATTTTCTATAGAAAAGAATTGAAAACATTTCTATAAAAATAAAATTTGGATAAAATTTTAAAAAGAAAAAAAATGTTGAGAAAATTCCCTTTGAAATAAAATTTGGACAAAATTTTCTGTAGAAATAAAATCTTGACAATATTTTCTATAGAAATAAAAGTTTGACAAAATTTTCTACAGAAAAATTTTTTGACAAAATTTTCTATAGAAATAAAATTTGGACAAAATTTTCTATAGAAATAAAATTTTAACAAAATTTTCTATAGAAATAAAATTTTGACAATATTTACTTTAGAAATAAAAATTTGACAAAATTTTCTAAAAAATATGAGAACACAAAAAAAAATTAACAAAATTTTCGATAGAAATAAAATTTTTTATCGCAATACAATTTTGACAAAATTTTCTATAGAAAATAAATTTTGACAAAATTTTCTATAGAAATAAAAAGTTGAGAAAATTTTCTGTAGAAATAAAAATTTGACAAAATTTTCTGTAGAAATAAAATTTTGATAAAAGTTTCTACAGAAATAAAATGTTGTTATAATTTTCTATAGAAAAGAATTGAAAAACAAAAATTTCTATAGAAATAAAATTTTGACAAAATTTTCTATAGAAATAAAATTTTGACAAAATTTTCTATAGAAATAAAATTTTGACAATATTTATTTTAGAAATAAAAATTTGACAAAATTTTCTAAAAAATATGAGAACACAAAAAAAATTAACAAAATTTTCGATAGAAAAACAATTTTTAATCGCAATACAATTTTGGCAAAATTTTCTGTAGAAAATAAATTTTGACAAAATTTTCTGTAGAAATAAAAAGTTGAGAAATTTTCTGTAAATTTTCTGTCGAAATAAAATTTTGACAAAAGTTTCTACAGAAATAAAATGTTGACATAATTTTCTATAGAAAAGAATTGAAAACATTTCTATAAAAATAAAATTTGGATAAAATTTTATATAAAAAAACAATGTTGAGAAAATTCTCTTTTGAAATAAAATTTTGACAAAATTTTCTGTAGAAATAAAATCTTGACAATATTTTCTATAGAAATAAAAGTTTGACAAAATTTTCTATAGCAATAAAATTTGGACAAAATTTTCTATAGCAATAAAATTTGGACACAATTTTCTATAGAAATAAAATTTTGACAAAATTTACCTTAGAAATAAAAATTTGACAAAATTTTCTAAAAAATTTAAAAAAAAAATTTACAAAATTTTCTATACAAATACAATTTTTTATCGCAATACAATTTTGACAAAATTTTCTATAGAAAATAAATTTTGACAAAATTTTCTGTAGAAATAAAAAGTTGAGAAAATTTTCTGTAGAAATACAAATTTGACAAAATTTTCTATATAAATAAAATTTTGACAAAAGTTTCTACAGAAATAAAATGTTTTTATAATTTTCTATAGAAAAGAATTGAAAAACAAAATTTTCTATAGAAAATAAATTTTGACAAAATTTTCTGTAGAAATAAAATTTTGACAAAATTTACCTTAGAAATAAAAATTTGACAAAACTTTCTAAAAAATATGAGAACAAAAACAAAAATAACAAAATTTTCGATGGAAATAAAATTTTTTATCGCAATAAAATTTTGACAAAATTTTCAATAGAAAATAAATTTTGACAAAATTTTCTATATAAATAAAATTTTTACAAAAGTTTCTACAGAAAAATAAAATGTTTTTATAATTTTCTATAGAAAAGAATTGAAAAACAAAATTTTCTATAGAAAATAAATTTTGACAAAATTTTCTGTAGAAATAAAATGTGGAGAAATTTTCTGTAGAAATAAAAATTTTACAAAATTTTCTGTCGAAATAAAATTTTGACAAAAGTTTCTACAGAAATAAAATGTTGACATGATTTTCTATAGAAAAGAATTGAAAACATTTCTATAAAAATAAAATTTGGATAAAATTTTGAAAAGAAAAAAATGTTGAGAAAATTCCCTTTGAAATAAAATTTTGACAAAATTTTCTGTACAAATAAAATCTTGACAATATTTTCTATAGAAATAAAAGTTTGACAAAATTTTCTACAGAAAAATTTTTTGACAAAATTTTCTATAGAAATAAAATTTGGACAAAATTTTCTACAGAAATAAAATTTTAACAAAATTTTCTATAGAAATAAAATTTTGACAATATTTATTTTAGAAATAAAAAGTTGAGAAAATTTTCTGTAGAAATAAAAATTATACAAAATTTTCTATATCAATAAAATTTTGACAAAAGTTTCTACAGAAATAAAACGTTTTTATAATTTTCTATAGAAAAGAATTGAAAAACAAAATTTTCTATAGAAAATAAATTTTGACAAAATTTTCTGTAGAAATAAAAATTTTACAAAATTTTCTGTCGAAATAAAATTTTGACAAAAGTGTCTACAGAAATAAAATGTTGACATAATTTTCTATAGAAAAGAATTGAAAAACATTTCTATAAAAATAAAATTTGGATAAAATTTTAAAAAGAAAAAAAAAAAAATGTTGAGAAAATTCTCTTTTGAAATAAAATTTTGACAAAATTTTCTGTAGAAATAAAATCTTGACAATATTTTCTATAGAAATAAAAGTTTGACAAAATTTTCTACAGAAAAATTTTTTGACAAAATTTTCTATAGCAATAAAATTTGGACAAAATTTTCTATAGAAATAAAATTTTGACAAAATTTTCTACAGAAAAAATTTTTTGTAGAAATAAAAAATTGGCAAAATTTTCTGTAGAAATAAAAATTTGACAAAATTTTCTGTAGAAATAAAATTTTAAAAAAAGTTTCTACAGAAATAAAATGTTGACATAATTTTCTATAGAAAATAATTGAAAAACATTTCTATAAAAATAAAATTTGGATAAAATTTTATATAGAAAAAAAAATGTTGAGAAAATTCTCTTTTGAAATAAAATTTTGACAAAATTTTCTACACAAAAATTTTTTGACAAAATTTTCTATAAAAATAAAATTTTAACAAAATTTTCTATAGAAATAAAATTTTAACAAAATTTTCTATAGAAATAAAATTTTAACAAAATTTTCTATAGAAATAAAATTTTAACAATATTTACCTTAGAAATAAAATTTTGAGAAAAATTTCCATAGAAAAAACTAAATTTTTGACAAAATTTTCTATAGAAAATATATTGACAAAATTTTCCACAAAAAATTGACAACATTTTCTTTAGAAATAAAGTTTTGACAAAATTTTCTATAGAAATAAAGTTTTGACAAACTTTTTCTATAGAAATAATATCTTGACAAAAATTTCTACAGAAATAAAACTTTGACAACATTTTTCCTGAATAGTCTAGTCTTAATCTAATCTAAACTTCCCAGTTTAGAAATGATAGCAACCTGAAGTTGCTTGCAATACATTTCGGCCATCCTGTAGGTATAGGTCCCGAATATTAGGTATTAGTAGGTTGTTACGTCTTATAAACTCATTGTTTTACGATTATCTTGATTTTACCTCTTTTAATTCTCTTTTATCTCTCTCTTTCTCTCTTAAACTGTTAAGTTATTCTTGATTCTGGCCCTTTCAGAAATCAATCTGCTACAACATAATATTCCCCCAAAATATTAACATAGGAAACCTTGTCAAGGAATCCAATGATCTGAGAAACACAAACAAATACAAAAAACATGTAAATCCATACACATACACAGACATACTTCATAATCATTTTGTAAACGTGTAGTAATCGATACAAAGTTTGTTTTTGTTGCATTACCATCATCACAAATATTATCATTAAACCCAAAACTAACACCTCTTCCAACATCATCATCATCCGGAACGGAATAACATTTGATTTTGTTCATTATGTGGCGTTTCGAGTTTTTAGTTAGGAAAATTGTATTTTCTTTTCTTAGAGGTGTTTGTTTTTACGCCATACCTTATGTCCCGCTCCCAGCAAAACGGGAGAAAAGGAAAACATATTTTTGTTTTCTCCAAATTACCAAATCGCATTGGTTTACTTCAACTGTGTAGTTGCCGGACATATAGACATTTTCCTTAGGTCCTTATATTTTTATATGGACATGTAGAAAAAAATCCAAATCCAATCCAAAGATCAGAGGTTCTTAAATGGTGGTCTAAGGATAACAAAATGATCGTGTTACATTTCTATAATGAAGCAGGTAATTAAAGTCTATGTTGATCGTCATGGTAGATTGCTTAGAACTTTCGATCGCCGATTTTCAAAAAATCAACTAAAATACTCAACAATAGTAGAAATCTGCATTGCCTTATGTGTTTAGTCTCCCAAATAATATTTTACCGCAACTACTACCATATTTAAAAAATCTTATCTTGAAGTTTTGATAATTTTTTTGTGATAGTAAGAAATTTTTTTTTCGAATGAATGAAGGATCCCTCCTATAAATTTTATATCTTTAATGATTTGCACCAACAAGCGAGAGAAGAAAGTTACTTCTACAAAAATGGATAACTCTCTCACAATAGACTTGAATGTATGAAAACCATGAAAAATAAAATTGAATTTGAAATGAATTTATAGAAAATTTTGTCAAAATTTTATTTTTATAAAAAATTTTGTCCAAATTTTATTCCTATAGAAAATTTTGTCAAAATATTATTTCTATAGAAATTTTTGTCGAAATTATATTTCTATAGAAAATTTTGTCAAAATTTTATTTCTGTAGAAATTTTGTGAAAATTGTATATCTATAGAAATTTTGTCAACATTTTATTTCTATAGAAATTTTGTCAAAATTTTGTTAAAAGTTTATTTCCATAGAAAGTTTTGTCAACATTTTATTTCTATAAAAATTTTTCTAAAAATATTATTCTATAGTACATTTTGTCAAAGTTTTATTTCTATAGAAAATTTTGTCAAAATCTTATTTCTATAGAAATTTTTGTCAAAATGTTATTTCCATAGAAAGTTTTGTCAAAATTTTGTTTCTGTAGAAAATTTTGTCAAAATTTTATTTCTGTAGAAATTTTGTGAAAATTGTATTTCTATAGAAATTTTGTCAATATTTTTTTTATATAGAAATTTTGTCAAAATTTTATTTCTATAAAAATTTTTCTAAAAATATTGTTCTATAGTACATTATGTCAAAGTTTTATTTCTATACAAAACTTTCGTCAAAATTTTAGTTCTAGGGAAAATTTTGTCAAAATTTTATTTCTAGGGAAAATTTTGTCTAAATTTTATTTCTAAAGAAAATTTTGTGAAAATTGTATTTCTACAGAAATTTTGTCAACATTTTATTTCTATAGAAAGTTTTGTCAAAATTTTATTTCTAAAGAAAATTTTGTTAAAATTTTATTTTATAGAAAATTTTGTCAAAATTTTATTTCTATAGAAAATTTTGTCCAAATTTTATTTCTAGGGAACATTTTCTAAAAATTTAATTGCTCTAGAAAATTTTCTAAAAATTTATTTCTATAGAAAATTTTGTCAAAATTTTATTTCTAGGGAACATTTTCTAAAAATTTAATTTCTCTAGAAAATTTTCTAAAAATTGTATTTCTATAAAAATTTTTGTCAAAATTTTATTTCTAAAGAAAATTTTGTTAAAATTTTATTTTATAGATAATTTTGTCAAAATTTTATTTCTATAGAAAATGTTGTCAAAATTTTATTTCTATTGAAAATTTTTGCAAAATTTTATTTCTAGGGAACATTTTCTAAAAATTTAATTTCTCTAGAAAATTTTCTAAAAATTGTATTTCTATAAAAATTTTTGTCAACATTTTATTTCTACAGAAAATTTTGTTAAAATTTTATTTCTATAGAAAATTTTGTCAAAATTTTATTTCTAGGGAACATTTTCTAAAAATTTAATTTCTCTGGAAAATTTTCTAAATTTTTTTTCTATAAAATTTTGGTTAAAATTTTATTTCTATAGAAAGTTTTGTCAAAATTTTATTTCTAAAGGAAATTTTGTCAAAATTTTATTTCTGTAGAAATTTTGTGAAAATTATATTTCTATAGAAATTTTGTCAACATTTTATTTCTATAGAAAATTTTGTTAAAATTTTATTTCTATAGAAAATTTTGTCAAAATTTTATTTCTAGGGAATATTTTCTAAAAATTTAATTGCTCTAGAAAATTTTCTAAAAAATTTATTTTTATAGAAAATTTTGTCAAAATTTTATTTCTAGAGAACATTTTCTAAAAATTTAATTTCTCTAGAAAATTTTCTAAAAATTGTATTTCTATAAAAATTTTTGTCAACATTTTATTTCTACAGAAAATTTTGTTAAAATGTTATTTCTATAGAAAAATTTTTTAAAGTTATTTCTATAGAGAATTTTGTCAAAATTTTATTTTTATAGAAAATTTAGTCAAAATTTCATTTCTATAGAAATTTTTCAAAGTCTTATTTCTATAAAAAAATTTTGTCAAACTTTTATTTCTCTAAAAATTGTGTCAACAATTTTATTTCTATAAAAAATTGTGTCAACAATTTTATTTCTATAAAAAATTGTGTCAACAATTTTATTTCTATAAAAAATTGTGTCAATTTTTTTTTTATACAAAATTTTGTCAAAGTTTTATTTTTAGAGAAGACTTTGTAAAAATTTTATTTCTATAGAAAATTTGGTCAATTTCATTTCTATAGGAAATTTACTCAATTTTTTTTTAATAGAAAATGTTGTCAAAATATTGTTTCTATTGAAAATTTGATTTGAAAAAGATTTCTATATAAAATTTTCTCAAAATTTTATTTATATAGAAAATTTTCTAGAAAATGTCTATAGAAAATTTTGTCAAAAGTTTATTTCTATAGAAAATTTTATCAATTTTTTTTCTATAGAAAATTTTGTCAAAATTTTATTTTTTATGGAAAATTTTGTCAAGATTTTATTTTTATTTAAAATTTTGTCAAAAATTTATTTCTATACATAGTTTGCCAAATTTAATTTTTTCCAAATGATAATTGGAAATACAGGTCAAATATAATAAAAATATCTCTACTACAAATTTTATTTTTATAGAAATTTTGTCAAAATTTTATTTCTATAGTAAATTTTCTCAACATTTTATTTCTATAGAAAATTTTCTCAAAATTTTATTTCTATAGAAATTTTGTCAAATTTTTAGTTCTATAGAAAATTTTGTCAAAATTTTATTTCTGTTGAAAATTTTGTCAAAATTTTATTTCTGTTGAACATTTTATTTATATTGAAAAATGAGTAAAATTTTATTTATATTGAGGTATATTTGAGTTTTAAATTTTTAGTTTTAAATTTTTAGCTTTAAATTTGTAGTTTAAAATGGTGCCCAATGCGGGGCTGGTTGTTAATTAAATTAAATGGCTGCCAACATGGGACTAAATACTGGTAGAGGTTTCTTATGCTATGGTCACACTGGGCAAATATTTGGCAGAAATCGGAAAAGAATCCATCGACACAGCCAAACCTGCACTCATTTTGAGCTCATATTTGGTATATAACATCATGGCAGGGTTATTTTCCAAAAACCGTATCCAGATATATGGAAAATGTTTCTGGAAAAATTAGTTTTTATTTGATTTTTGGTCGACCTTTTGTTAGAATTATAAATTAATGTTTCTGGAAAAATGTTTGATACTCATTTTGGTCAAATATTTGCCTAGTGTGACACTAGCCTTAGTCAAATGACACAGATCTTTTAGGCTCATCTTTCTCTTGCTTTTTAGTAGACGAATTGCCCAATAAATTAAATGGCGCCCAACCTGGGGCAAACTCCCATTGAAATAATATATAAAATTTCTTTTCAAACATTTGCATTTATTTTATGTGACACTACTTCTTAAGAGAATATCCTATATCCTTAATTCCGGCCGACATTTGTTTTGGTCCTCCACCCAATAAAATGGATTCAAATACTGTTGGTATTTTCAAGTGGCTTTTCACAGTTAGGGTAACAAAACGTTTCCTTGTAGTAATTTATATATTCCATATTTTCTTACTGTGTATCACACCTCTTCTCTCTGTATGTCTGTATTTAATGTCTGTCCATACTCGTATGGCCAACAAAATGTAAAGCCATCTAATGAAAGAAGGGTCAGATACAATAACCTATCGAAATACTTTGGGGAAGCATTACCAAAAATCAACCAAAATACCAAACGTGGGACCTTGAAAATTGTATAGCATTTAGAGCAACTCGAATAAGGCCTATATGTAGTTTCAGCCATTACCATGGTTATACAAATATACTTGGACTAACATGACCATAAGGAAAACAAGGAATTGAAGGACCAAGACAGAAAAATCGGGGGGAAAACAATAAGAATGGCAATGTCTTTACGATGTTGATAGTAACTTTTATTAGGGTATATCCAAGCATTTACACACTCATCGGTTATCTCTCTTGCTCTCACTCTCTTTTGATACAATATAATCCTCATACTCATAACAAAATGTTTGTTATGGGTTGTGAGAATACGGAAGGGGGCATAGTTTTGCTTCTAATTTCCCCATCCAAACAAACAAAAAAAAGAAACTAATGTTTGTTTTTCATTTCGCCTACAGTTAATTGACTTTTTTCCTATTGCCTTCCATATGAGAATGGTCAGACATACAGAATAGGCTGAAGGCCTATTGCATGGGAATTATTTTAAATTTTTTTGGCCTGAATTTAATGTGCGATGACCCTTGAAGTGCTAATCCAAGCATATTTTGGATAAATTTAAGAGTTTATTTATTTTCATAAAAGTTTGGAGACACATTTTTGGCTTCTACTGAGCGTATTCCATACAAAACAATGTAAAAGTTTTCTTGTATTTTTTTTTGTTTTGTGGAAATTTCTTCTAAGTTTGTTGTCACAGATGGGATACTAAAGGGCAAATATCATTGACCCCGATTGAAGAGTATAAATATTTTTTTTATATCACCTATTAATTTTTAATGAAATGACTATTTCTAGGTTGTTTTCCTTTGGGATTACAATTTTGTGATACAAATTGCCATAGAATTTATAGTGAAAACTTTAATTTGAACTATAGAAAAAAATTTTTTTGGCAACATTAACGAAAGTAATTCAATCGAAAAAACGATTAACGATTTCCATTAAAATATAAATTAATCTGAATAAATAGTTTATCGTATACAAATGTCGTATTCTCTGATATTTAAAAAATTTATTCAAGCATTTAGTTTTAGAAAATATTGCTATTGTTATAGTTGTTGGCTGTTTTGTATGGGTGCTTTCGTTTGGCATTTTTTTTATACTGACATACAGAAGACAGTTTGGGAGCCATTACGAGAGTATTTAAATTTGGAGAGTGAGCTCAATTAATGTGTGAGCAATGCACTTTGTAGTTTGTGTAGGCGCTGTTTGAGTTATAGTGTAGAAGTTGTTGTGTTCGGCTAGTTGTTACACTGACATGTACAAAACAGTTTGAGAGTCATTATTAGAGTATTGGTTTCAAAAAAGAGAGCCCAAATAAAGCGAGAGCAATGTATTTTGTATGCATATCTGTCTAACAGGAGTGTGCTGGGAAGTTACATTTTTGTGAAAGGTAATTATATACGGTTGGAAGTTTCTGTTAGATCTGAATTGCATTTCACTGAAGTGATATCTGAAAATATTGCGAGTCCGACTACTGGTGTATTTACTATGTCATATACAGAGGAATTTTAAATAAAAGAAGTGTTGTTTTATATCCATGATGATATTCGGTTAGGACGAATATTATGTACCCTTTATTATGGATTGTATAGAAAGTTATACTAAAGACTGTCATCCATAATCAATTTTCGCATGGTAATTTACGAGCTTAATTTCAACTTCCAGAAGTCACATAATGGTGTCCGTTTATATGGGGGCTATATATAATTATAAATCGATATGGATCGATTTTTCCATAAATGGTAGAAAGTAAATACTGAGACCATGTAGCAAATTTTAATCGGATGATATTTGGTTTTCCAGGCGACTCAAAGTTAAAACGCCCATTCGATGATGGAGGGTATAAGAAGATGTGGAAAGGTCTTAAATTTCAAGATCGTTGTGGCCAATCGTGACCACTTCTTAGTGAGAAAATACGATCCGAAAACATTTCCCAGAAAATACAAATGGTTTCGTATCCAAACACATTTTTGAATAAGTAAGGTCCAAAAACATCGGCAGACAGTAACACGTTGATCATGGAGGGGCTTTTCAATAATAATTCTTGCATATTCCGGGCTCCAGAGGCAAAAATTTCGCATTTTAACGTAGCCACCGAATTGAAAAAGGGGTCATCAGGGAAAGGACTATGGACTAAAAAAAAAGAACTATGGATTTAAAAAAAATTATAGTGAATTTTAATAACTTCAATGCGTTTTTGAATCGTGTACTCGGTTGCCAGATTTGGTAGAATTTACTGATTGGTAGATTGGTAGAATTCCTGATGGTTTGTTAATTTTAGCAAAATATTCTTCTTCACAAATTTTCTATAGATATCAAATTTTGACAAAATCTTCTATAGAAATAAAATTTAAAAAAAAAATTCTATAGAAATAAAAGTTTTACAAAAGTTTCTATAGAAATAAAATTTTGACAAAATATTCTATAGGAATAAAATATGTAGAGAATTTTCTATAGAAATAAAATTTTGACAAAATTTTCTTTAGACATAATATTTTGACAAAATTTTCTATAGAAATAAAATTTTGACGAAACTTTCTATAGAAATAAAATTTTGACAATTTTTTTCTATAGAAATAAAATTTTGACAAAGTTTTCTATAGAAATAAAATTTTGACAAAGTTTTCTATAGAAATAAAATTTTGAGGAAATTTTATTAGAAAAAAAATTGAGAAAATTTTATCAGAAATACAATATTTAACAAAATTTTATTAGAAATACAATTTTTGACAAATTTTCTATAGAAATAAAATTTTGAGAAAATATTCTATTGAAATAAAATTTTGACAAAATTTTCTATTGAAAAAAATTTGCATAAAATTTTCTATAGAAATAAAATTTGGACAAAAATTTTGGCAAAATTTTCTATGGAAATACAATTTCGACAAAATTTTCTATAGAAATAAAATTTGACAAAATTTTCTATAGAACTAAAATTTTGACAAAATTTTCTATAGAAATAAAATTTTGACAAAATTTTATTAGAAATAAAATTTTGAGGAAATGGTATTAGAAATAAAATTTTGAGAAAATGTTATTAGAAATACAATTGTGAGAAAATTTTATCAGAAATACAATTTTTGACAAAATTTTATTGGAAATACAATTTTTGACAAATTTTTCTATGGAAATAAAATTTTGACAAAATTTTCTATAGAAATAAAATTTTAGCAAAATTGTCTATAGAATTAAAATTTTGAGAAAATATTGTAATAAAATTTGCATAAAATTTTCTAAGAAATAAAATTTTGAGAAAATATTCTATTGAAATAAAATTTTGACAAAATTTTCTATTGAAATAAAATTTGCATAAAATTTTCTATAGAAATAAAATTTTGAGAAAATATCATATTGAAATAAAAATTTGAGAATTTTTTTACAGAAATAAAATTTGGTCAAAAATGTTCTATTGAAATAAAATTTTGAGAAAATTTCAATAGAAATAAAATTTTGAGAAGATTTTCGATAGAAATAAAATTTTGACAAAATTTTCTATAGAAATAAAATTTTGACAAAATATTCTATAGGAATAAAATTTGGAGAAAATTTTCTACAGAAATAAAATTTGGCAAAATTTTCTATAGAAATAAAATTTTGACAACATTTTCTAGAGAAATAAAATTTTGACACAATTTTCTATAGAAATGAAAAATTTTCTATAGAAATAAAATTTTAGCAAAATTGTCTATAGAAATAAAATTTGGAGAAAATATTGAAATAAAATTTTGACATAATTTTCTATAGAAATAAAATTTTGACAAAAATTTCTATAGAAATAAAAGTTTAACAAAATTTTCTATAGAAATAAAATTTTTACAAAAGTTTCTATAGAAATAAAATTTTGACAAAAATATTCTATAGGAATAAAATTTGGAGAGAATTTTCTATAGAAATAAAATGTTGACAAAATTTTCTATAGAAATAAAGTTTTGACAACATTTTCTATAGAAATAAAATCTTGACAAAATTTTCTATAGAAATAAAATTTTGACAAAATTTTATATAGAAATAAAATTTTGACAAAATTTTCTATAGAAATAAAGTTTTGACAACATTTTCTATAGAAATAAAATTTTGACAAAAATTTCTATAGAAATAAAAGTTTGACAAAATTTTTTATAGAAATAAAATTTTGACAAAATTTTCTATAGAAATAACATTTTGACAAAATTTTCTATTGAAATAAAATTTTGACAAAATGATCTATTGAAATAACATTTGCATAAATTTTCTATAGAAATAAAATTTTGAGAAAATATTCTAGTGAAATAAAATTTTGAGGATTTTTTTACAGAAATAAAATTTTGACAAAATTTTCTATGCAAATAAAATTTTGAGAAAATGTTATTAAAAATAAAATTTTCAGAAAATTTTATCAGAAATACAAATTTTGACAAAATTTTAGTAGAAATACAATTTTTGACAAATTTTTTCTATAGAAATAAAATTGGGACAACATTTTTTATAGGAATAAAATTGTGACAAAATTTTCTATAGAAATAAAATTTTGACAAAATTTTCTATAGAAATAAAATTGTGACAAAATTTTCTATAGAAATAAAATTTTGACAAAATTTTCTATAGAAATCAAATTTTGACAAAATTTTCTATAGAAATAGAATTTGACAAATTTTTCTATTGAAATAAAATTTTGACAAAATTTTCTATAGAAATAAAATTTTGAAAAAATTTTCTATAGAAATAAAATGTCCACAAAATTTTCTATAGAAATAAAGTTTTGACAAAATTTGCTTTAGAAATAAAATTTTGATAAACTTTTCTGTAGTATTAAACTACTTAGTCCATTTTTGTACTATAGTGGGGACCTTATCCCTTATTCCCATGTGTCAGCATTACTGATAAGGGATAGTCTGATTTTTGTTTTGTTCCGTTGAAACTGTGATTAAACCCAGGACCCTTTGAATGCAAGGTGGACATGCATCACGGTGGCTCCCATGACCAAGAAAAAAAACATCAAAAGTGTTAGCTGCCGAAATAATGGCTTGAAAGAATGCTTGTTTCATTATATTTTAAAATCTCTGCGGAAAGGAGACTTTAAGGTACCTTGTTAAACTAATGATAAAATTACGTTAACTTAATGTTCATGGGCACAATAAAAATTTAGTTATTTATCGCCCAAGATGGTGGTAATTTGTACAAAAAGATGTAAGTATTTTTTTTTTGTAAAAATTACAGTTGTTGCGTTTGAGAAGCTGGTGTTTGATTTTTATTATACTGATATGGAGTATACAGTTTGATAGTCATTAGTAGAGCATTACGAGCAAGAGAATAATCATAAGCATTGAGAATAGTAGGAATGATGTGTGTCATGCCTGTATATGTGCATGCATATGTGAGAGAATTGCGATGATGATTTTGAAAGACATTAGTAATAATAACGTCTCAATGTTTAACTTATTTCTTAAAGAAATTAGAGAAATATATAACTCGTATGTTTTTATGTGCATTATTTTATTGGGTTCATATTTATTTTTTATTCCATACAATTTTTTTTAAATATGAATATTATAGAAAATAACAAAAAGTTAGTCCAAATGCATTTTGTGACATTGTACACAGAAAACAAGTAAACTGTTTCATAGGAAGAATTAATTAGATGAATTAGCGTTATCAAAACCAATAAAATGTATTGCCCTGGTGTACTTTTTAATTGCGCTTCACGAAATTAAAACCCCTTATAGAAGAGAAAGTAAACTAAAAGCTAAGAATAAAATCATTGGCGCCAAATAATAACCCTTTTTAAGTATCCAGCAAAAAAAGCATTGCAAAAAAAAGTATTGAAAAGGTTTTTTTTTGTATCCGGATGTTCTTTTTGTATCCGTGACAGGGCTATGGACTATGGAAGTCTATTTTAAATTTTTTATAGTGAATTTTAATAATTTAGACGTTTGTGTTTGGCATTTGTTATACTAGCACAGGCAATAAAGTTTGAGAGTCATTAGTAGAGTATTGCAAGCAAGAGAGTGAGCTTAACCAAAGAGAATAATGGGAATGTTTTGTGTATATGTGGGTGATTAGTAATAATAATATTAAGGCATTAGTAATAATAGTCTTGCTATTTCTAATTTATTTATTAAAAAAAAAACTAGAGAAATAAATAACTCATATGTTTTTATTGGGTTCATTTTTAATTTTTTCCATAAAATTTATTTAAATATGAATATCATAGATAATAACAATAATTTAGTTCAATGGAGTTCAAATACATTTTATGTCATTCCATAATATCCATCCTTACCAAAGGCAATTGTTGCCACATGACCATCATGTATTGTTCCAGAATACAACTGTAGGTGATTCTTTAATTAATAGGAAAGTTCCCTAAAAAATTGATAATGCGCAATCATATGTGCTGCCACACAAAATGTCCATAGTCCAATTAAATTTTGTTTTTCTCACCAAATCTACAAGCAGCCAACGGCCATCGTTTAGTTTAGCAAAATTCCAATGAATTTTTGATGATTTTTTAAATTAAATTATTTCGCATTATATCACTCACACACACACACACCATAGAATAAATGCTTATAGAAACCACAATTGTCGGCCGGAATGGTAATTTTTATTTTTGGTTCAAAAATTATTAAGCCATCATGTAAACCAAAAGTCATCATCATCACAGCCCTCCAACACAACCAAGGGTATTGAAGTGCACAAACATGATACATTTAATATAAATGCGCATAATTTTTTTTCCTTTTAATATTTTTCGTTAGTTTTTGTGTGTGTGTGTTTATTTTTTTTGCCAACATTTTATCTTTTCTATTATAGTGACTCTAATGGCCAATTAATTATTATTTATTTTTGGCCCATTTTCTAGGAAACGCACACATACACGTATTCACTACTAGCATATGGGTACCATTGAAAAAATTATAACACAAAGCTTATACGGTAATAATATAGGCTAATGAGATGCAGTCATAATAAATGGGATATGTAATAATGTAATCGGGTGGTAAGCAATTACGATAATTCTACAATTTATTGGGTTTATATCCAAGGGATAAAAATATGTATATATTTGGTATACCCTAAACCACAAAAGAAATTGACTTTGGAAAACTTTTGACACTTCAAACAAACCATGTGGAAAGTATTTACCTTTGACACCGAAGTTTTGTTTTGTTACTTTAGTTTCAATTATAATTTTAGTTTAATTACAAAAAAAAAAAAAAAAAAAAAAATAAATAAATTGATTCAATTTATTTTTAAAACAAAACAAAAATTAATAAATTAATCGTTTCCTTGATTAAATTCAGCTCCTTACACACATAGGTATGTTTTTGAGAGTTTCTTTGTTAGAAATCTTAAAGTTCTTCTCCTTTGTTTTCATATAACATATGCCCATAGGTTTTCAATTGGATTCAAGTCCGGGCTCTGCAGAGGGTGTTGTATAGTAAATATTCTTTATGGGACGAATGCTTGGAATCATTATCTTGAACAAACATAAATCCAACTTCCACATCCAGTTTTTTGGCAAATTCGGCCAAATTATTCTTCAGAATATTTAAATTATCTAGTTTGTGTATATTTGCTCAAAAAAAATATGAGTTTGCAACGTCATTCCCACCTACGTAGTTAATAGGATACCATACAAAATATTAAAAACATATAATATTTAGTATTTAAACCAATCACTTTGATTAAATTATAGCGTACAGGTTTTTTCTGCTAAGCGAAATTAACTTTTTTAGCTTTCTGAATAATAATCTACCAAAATTTGGAGAAAATTCTATCAAAAAAACTACCATACCAAAAAATTATTTTGCAAAATTATATTTCTATGTTTGTCAAAATTTTATTTATATAGACTTTTTTTTTCAAATTTTATTTCTATAGAAAATTTTGTCAAAACTTTATTTCTATAGAACATTTTATCAAAAATTTTTTTCTATAGAAAACTTCGTCAAAATTTAATTTCTACACAAAATTTCATCAAATTTTATTTCTATAGAAAATTTTGTCAAAATTTTATTTCTATGGAAAATTTTGTCAAAACTTTATTTCTATAGAAAATTTTGTCAAAATTTTTAGTTCTATAGAAAATGTTGTCAAAATTTTATTTCTATAGAAAATTTTGTCAAAATTTCATTGCTTTAGAAAATTTTATCAAATATTGTTACTATAGAAAATTTGGTCAAAATTTTATTTATATAGAAAATTTTGTCAAAATTTTAGTTCTGTAGAAAATTTTGTAAAAATTTTTATTATTTTATTTCTATAGAAAATTTTGTTAAAATTTTAGTTCTGTAGAAAATTTTATTTCTATAGAAAAGTTCGTCAAAATTTTATTTCTATAGAAAATTTTGATAAAGTTTTATTTCTATAGAAAATTTTGTCAAAATTTTATTTCTATAGAAAATTTCGTCAAAATTTTATTTCTATAGAAAAATTTGTTAAAGTTTTATTTCTATAGAATATTTTATCACAATTTTATTTCTATACAAAATTTTGTCAAAATTTTATTTGTATAGAAAATTTTGTGAAAATTTTATTTCTATAGAAAATTTTGTTAAAATTTTATTTGCATAGAAAATTGTGTGAAAATTTCTATAGAAAATTTGTATAGAAAATTTTGTGCAAATATCTATAGAAAATTTTGTCAAAATTTTATGAAAATTGTATTTCTATAGAAAATTTTGTTTGAATTTTATTTGTATAGACAATTGTGTTAAAGTTTTATTTCTATAGAAGTTTTTTTCAAAATTGTATTTCTATAGAAAATTTCGCCAACATTTTATTTCTATAGAAAAATTTGTTAAAGTTTTATTTCTATAGAAAAATTTTGTCACAATTTTATTTCTATACTAAATTTTGTCAAAATTTTATTTTTATATAGAAAATTTTATTTCTATAGAAAATTTTGTTAAAACTTTATTTGTATAGAAAATTTTGTGAAAATTTTATATCTATAGAAAATTTCTATAGAAAATTTTTTCAAAATATTATTTCTATAGAAAATTCTGTTAAAATTTTATTTGCATAGACAATTTTAAAATTTTATATCTATAGAAAATTTCGTCAAAATTTTATTTCTATACAAAATTTTGTCAAAATTTTATTTCTATACAAAAT
Source organism: Haematobia irritans (assembly GCF_050003625.1). Lineage (NCBI taxonomy): Eukaryota > Metazoa > Arthropoda > Insecta > Diptera > Muscidae > Haematobia > Haematobia irritans. The sequence continues at coordinate 245,145,053 of NC_134397.1, read as the reverse complement.
TTGTCAAAATTTTATTTCTATAGAAAATTTCATTTGTATAGAAAATTTTGTTAAAATTTTATTTGTATAGAAAATTTTGTGAAAATTTTAGTTCTGTAGAAAAATTGGTCAAAATTTTATTTCTGTAGAAAAATTGTTCAAAATTTTATTTCTATAGAAAATTTTGTTAAAATTTTATTTCTATAGAAAATTTTGTCAAAATTTTATTTCTATAGAAGTTTTTTTTCCAAATTTTATTTCTATAGAATTTTATTTCTATAGAAAAGTTTGTTAAAGTTTTATTTCTATAGAAAAGTTTGTTAAAGTTTTATTTGTATAGAAAATTTTGTGAAAATTTTATATCTATAGAAAATTTTGTCAACATTTTATTTCTATACAAAATTTGGTGAAAATTTTATGTCTATAGAAAATTTTGTTAAAATGTTATTTGTATAGAAAATTTTAAAATTTTATATCTATATAAAATTTCTTCAAAATTTTATTTCTATAGAAAATTTTGTCAAAGTTTTATTTCTATACAAAATTTTATTTGTATAGAAAATTTTGAGAAAATTTTATTTCAATAGAAAATTTTAGTTGTATAGAAAATGTTGTCAAAATTTTATTCCTATAGGAAATTTTGTTAAAATTTTATTTCTATTGAAAATTTTGTCAAACTTTTATTTCTAAAATTTTTATTTTTATAGACAATTTTGTCAAAATTTATTTCTATAGAAAATTTTGTAAAAATTTTATTTCTATAGAAAATTTTGTTAAAATTTTATTTCTATAGAAAATTTTGTCAAACTTTTAACATTATATTTTGATAAATTTTTATATTCTTCTATAAATTTTGTCGTAATGTCATTGCTTTAAACCATTTTATGAAATTTGATTGCTATATAAAATTTGGTCAAAATTTTGTCTATTTACGAAATACCTCTTACGGTATGGTCATGCTGGTTAATTTCATATACACTTGATGAGAGTCAACTTTTCTTACCCAGCTAAAAAAGCGTCGCCAAAAATGTAATGAAAATGTTCTTTTTCGATCCGGTAGTGGTGCAAAAATGACGCAGAAACGATGAATTTAATATGGGCTTGTCACAGGACGGAAGTCCGGTGTCCTGAATTTACATCACTTCTTTAGGTGTATCAGCTACACCTAAAGAAGTGATATAGAAAATTTTGTCAAAATTTTATTTCTACAGAAAAATTTTTCAACATTTTATTTCTACAGGAAATTTTGTCAAAATTTTATTTCTGTAGAAAATTTTGTCAAAATTTGATTTCTTCAGTAAATTGTGTCAAATTTTTATTTCTTCAGTAAATTGTGGCAAATTTTTATTTCTATAGAACATTTTGTGAAAATTTTTTTGTATAGAAAATTTTGTGAAAATTGTTTTGTATAGAAAATTTTGTGAAAATTTTTTTGTATAGAAAATTTTGTGAAAATTTAAGATCTATTGAAAATTTCGTCGAAATTTTATTTCTATAGAAAATTTTGTGAAAATTTAATTTCTAGAGATTTTTTTAAAATTCTATTTCTATAGAAAAATTTGTCAATTTTTTTTTTTAAATTTTGTCAATATTTTATTTCTATAGAAAATTTTGTGAACATTTTATTTTGACAAATTTGTATATTCTTCTATAAATTTTGTTAAAATGTCATTGCTTTAGTTCGATTTATGAAATTTTATTGCTATATAAAATTTTGTCAAAATTTTTTTTCTATACACGAAGTACCTTTTATGGTATGGTCACACTGGTCACTTAGTTGACAGAAATTTATATTTGAACGATTTTTTGCTTTGTAGTCAAGATGCAAAAAGATAACAAATTTAAAGACAATTTTATTAAATTTAAAGAATTTTTCTTAATTTTTAAACTCAAGTTGATCTTAGCCAAAACATTTTTTCTTTCTTGTTATGATACCCATTTGTAACTGAAATCACTTAATTGTAAGGACAATACGACTTCATCGAAAAGTTTATCGGCTTTTGGACAAGGAAAAAAACTTGATATTAGAGAAATGCGTCTTCTATGCTAAGCAAAATTTGCATTCGTATTTTAAAGACATGAAACCTTTGACCTCACGACAATATTTTATTCAGTGAAGTCTTCCGATTTCCATGTGTTGATATATATATATATATATATATATATATATATATATATATATATATATATATATATATATATATATATATATATATATATATATATATATATATATATATATATATATATATATATATATAGAAAATTTTAACTAAACAGTATTACAAACGTTGGCATCACGCCGATGTCATAAAAATAAGTTAATATTTTTCGACAAATTCAAGAAAATTTATTAGATATAACTAAGTTTTTCCACTTGTTAAAGAAAATTTTGTAGTTTAAAGGCAAAACTTGGAGTTCAAAATTGCAAGAATGTCTTTAGTGACATACGAAGTTCATGATGGACACATTTTTGGTAAAATTTACAAATTTAAAGAAATTCGGAACTATTTTGTGGAAGACACGAATTTAGTTAATCTTTATGCTTCATTTGAGTATATTTTTTTCCTCGGGTTTAGTTAATTTAACTAACGTACATAAAAAATTATTAGAGTAAAGAAAACTTTCTCCAAACATAATAATTCTATGAACTAAAATAAAGTTAAATTGGCTTTAGTGAAATAGATAGTTCACTTTTTTTTGAGTGTATACTTCAAAGTAAAAAACGTTGTAAAAACAAAATAGAAACTGTATACCAAAGATGCAAAATCCTCAAAATAAGTTTAAGCCTATATTTTAAGCTTTTTGTTTCTAATCAAGGGATTCAACATTTCAGTTACTTTAAGGATTATTTAGTCTGCTTCGTTGGGATCCAAACATAAAAATTCTACACAGAAAGTCCGTATTCCCACTAACACTAAATTTAAATCATTTTTATTGCAAAAAAAAAAAAAAATTATTTGTTTGTAGTTCAATGTTATTATTATTTTTTTCGCAATTTTCTATAGCCCAATGAAATTTTCCTTATTTCAAATATGTCTCAAAAATTTTATGAACTAAATGTGGGTATAAAATTCGATCACCCTATCCATAAGTTGAATATGAACTAAAGCAGAAGAAAATGTTCGTAGGATTCCCAAAACTGGTAAGAATGAACTATTGTATAGTTAAATTGGTAATGATTGGGCGAGAATTATTTTTTCTGTATTTTCGTTCATTTTTTACTTAATTTCTTCTAATTTATTCTTGCTCCGAGAGCGCGTGTTTTTTTATTCATTAATATCTGTATCTAAAATTTATTATTATTTATATCATTTTCTTTGCAACACTATTATATCATGTCAAAGCATTTACGCACCTAGCTATCAGAGAAAATTTATCTTTTCCACATCCGTTGATGTAAATGTTTTAGCATTGATAAAAATCAGCTTTTTAAAAATATGGCTTTCCTTTTTTGTGGGGAAAAAACGGAAAAACTAAATATGTTCTTAGGCTATTTATTTCAGCCCAACACTGAAGAGACCCAGTTGTTTGAGCTCAAATTTATTTCCCTACGAAAATTAGCCAAACATCCAAAGGATGTCAAAATGACCACACAAATATTTTGTGTGACCATCTTTAATCATGACCACATTGGCTTTGGCTGTTAAATTTTCGTCTATTCCCAATTCTCTTGGCGTTAAGGGATTTTCTTTGGTTTGTTGCTAAAGAAAACTTGAGATGGAGAAAAGACGATAAATTTGTTGCTAACTTAGCACAAAGATTTCTATCAGAGAACCTCATCATTATTGGCAAGGCCTTAGCATAAGTTAGAGAAGTTACACCACAATGATGCTTAGGACTCTGGAACTATCACAACTAGGAGAGGATGGATAAATTGTGCACAGTGTTTTTGGGGGAGAAATAAATTTATTTAAGGTAAACTGAAAAGGGAGTTGGAAATTGCAACATTTAAGGGCTGAATAAGTAAAATTGTAAGATCAGAAGTTAAGAATGACCAAAGCATTTGGGAGATAAAACTAAATTTCATACGATGTGTTTGATGCTTTGGCCTTCTATTCTATGTTTGCATCAACGAAAATTTCAGCGGTACATATGTATGGTAGCTTTATGGAAATCTGAACCAAAATGCCAGATATTTTTCAAAAACTAGGAGTGTGCCAAGAATTTGAACATGGTAAATTTTTTATATGAAATAAATACTTTCCTTTTTAACAAAAAAATATTTTATTTTAATGTTATTAACATTGCCGATTTTTAAAATGCGTGTGCCGATTATGACGATTTTTCATGATTTTTTTTTGGCAACTCTGGTTATTGGTGTCATTCGCTCTCTTGCTATTAATGCTCTCCCAATAACTCTCAAACTGTGTTCTCTATACCAACATAACAAACCGTAAACACAAAACACACAACCACCCAGCAAAAAAAGCGTCGCCAAAAAAGTAATGAAAATGTTCTTTTTGGATCCGGAAGTGGTGCAAAATTGACGCAGAAGCGATGAATTTAACATGGGCTTGTCATAGGACGGAAGTCCTCTATTTCAACAGCCGTTGCACTGAATTTGCATCACTTTTTTAGTGATCCAAATTCAATGTTATGGATGCAAATTAAAAAATTCTTTGATATTTTGTCAATTAAATAATTTTTATAATTTTTTATGATTTTTAATGTATTACAACGCTTGTCTGGAACGTTTGCCATCAAATATTTTCAAAAATTCGCAATTTTTCTAGAAAGGATTTTGCATTTTTTTTCGACTAAATTTAAATAAATTGTGCTAATTCTTAATCTGTTTTTAACCAATTTGAGAGAAAAAAATATAAAATTTTTCATTAAAAATATGAAAAAAGCCAGTTATAAATATTGACTCAAATGAACTTCCTGTGCAGTTAAAATAAAGAACATCTTTGGGAAGGAATTTTTGGAAGTTCTTTTAAAGTTGTGCCTTGAGAAGAACTTCCAAATTTTTTTGCTGGGTTTTTAATAAAAAAATAGTTTATTTTAATATTATTAACATTTGATTTTTAAAATGCGTGTGCCGATTATGATGATCTTTCATGAAAAATGTTGTGGCAACTCTGGTTATTGGTGTCATTCGCTCTCTTGCTATTAATGCTCTCCCAATAACTCTCAAACTGGGTTCTCTATACCAACATAACAAAACCTAAACACAAAACACAACCAGTTTTGTCAGATTAGGCAATTTTTTTCCCAAACTGGGAATTTTTTCTCGTGGTTGGGGATATTTTTTAACTTTGGGGATCTGGGGATAACGTCGTTATTTGAGGATTTTTTTCTGGGGATATTTCCACTTTCAATCTCAGTATTAAATTTGTTATTGAAAGTGTAAAAGCGATGTGCAATTATGTTTATGGGCTTTGGTAGATTTTGCAAAATATTCCTCAACAACTAAGGGGTAATTCATAAACTTTCTATAGAATTTTGACAACATTTGCTTTAGTAATAAAATTTTTAAAAATTATCTATAGAAATAAAATTTTGACACAATTTTCAATAGAAATAAATAAATAAATAAATAAATAAATAATAAATAATTAAAATAAATCTTCTATAGAAGTAAAATATTGACAAAAATTTTTAAACGAATAAATTTTTTCGAAAATTTTCTATAGAAATAGAATTTTGACAACTTTTGCTATAGAAATAAAATTTTGACAAAATTTTTTTATAAAAAAATGTAATTTGACAACATTTGCTGCTAAAGAAATAAAATTTTGACAAAATATTCTATAAAAATAAAATTTGTAAAAATAATTCTATAGAAATTTTCTATAGAAGTATAATTTTGACAAAATTTTTTAAACTAATAAAATGTTGGGAACATTTTCTATAGAAATAGAATTTTGACAGCATTTGCTATAGAAATAAAATATTTAAAAATAATCTATAGAAATAAAATTTTGACACAATTTTCAATAGAAATAAAATTTTTAAAAAATTTTTTAAACGAATTAAATTTTGCGAAAATCTTCTATAGAAATAGAATTTTGACAACATTTGCTATAGAAATAAAATTTTGACAAATTTTTTTATTAAAATGTAATTTTGACAACATTTGCTGCTATAGAAATAAAATTTTCACAAAATATTCTATAAAAATAAAATTTGTAAAAAAATTTCTATAGAAATTTTCTATAGAAGTAAAATTTTGACAATATTTTTTAAACGATTTAATTTTGAGAAAATTTTCTATAGAAATAGAATTTTGACAACATTTGCTATAGAAATAAAATTTTCACAAAATTTTTATAAAAATGTAATTTTGACAACATTTACTGCTATAGAAATAACATTTTGACAAAATATTCTATAAAAATAAAATTGTAAAAAATTTCTATAGAAATAAAATTTTGACAACATGTGCTATAGAAATAAAATTTTTAAAAGTGTTCTATAGAAATAAAATGTTGACAATATTTGTTATGACACAATTTTCTATAGTAGTAAAATTTTGACAAAATTTTTTATAGAAATAAAATATTGAGAAAATTTTTTAAACGAATAAAATTTTTAGAAAATTTTCTATAGAAATAGAATTTTGACAAAATTTATAGAAATAAAAATTTCTATAAAAATATAATTTTGACAACATTTTCTGCTATAGATATAAAATTTTGACAACATTTTCTAGAGAACTAAAATTTTCTATAGAAATATAATTTTGAGAAAATTTTCTAAAGAAATAAAATTTTGACAAAATTTCTTATAAATAAAATTTTGACAAAATAGTTTTTGTTTGAATTTTCTCCTATTTTATACCCACCACCATAGAATGGTGACGGGGGTATAATAAGTTTGTCATTCCGTTTGTAACACATCGAAATATCGATTTCCGACTATATAAAGTATATATATTCTAGATCAGGGAGAAATTCTAAGACGATATAACGATGTCCGTCTGTCTGTCTGTCTGTCTGTTGTAATCACACTACAGTCTTCAATAATGAAGCAATCGTGCTGAAATTTTGCACAAATTCGTCTTTTCTCTGCAGGCAGGTCAAGTTCGAAGATGGGCTATATCGGTCCAGGTTTTGATATAGTCCCCATATAAACTGACCTCCCGATTTGGGGTCTTGGGCTTATAGAGATCGTAGTTTTTATTCAATTTGCCTGAAATTTGAAATCTAGAGGTATTTTATGACCATAAAGTGGTGTGCCAAAAATTGTGAGTATCGGTCCCTGTTTTGGTATAGCCCCCATATAGACCGATTTCCCGATTTTACTTCTTGGGCTTCTAGAAACCGCAGTTTTTATTCAATTTACCTGAAATTGGAAACCTGGAGGTATTGTAGGACCACAAATACGTGTGCCAAAAATTGTGAGTATCGGTTCATTTTTTGGTATAGCCCCCATATAGACCGATCTCCCGATTTTACTTCTTGGGCTTATAGAAACCACAGTTTTTATTCAATTTACTTGAAATTGGAAATCTAGAAGTATTGTAGGACCATAAATACGTGTGCCAAAAATTTTGAGTATCGGTCCAGGTTTTGATATAGTCCCCATATAAACCGACCTCCCGATTTGGGGTCTTGGGCTTATAGAAATCGTAGTTTTTATCCAATTTGCCTGAAATTTGAAATCTAGAGGTATTTTATGACCATAAAGAGGTTTGCCAAAAATGGTGAGTATCGGTCCCTGTTTTGGTATAGCCCCCATATAGACCGATTTCCCGATTTTAATTCTTGGGCTTCTAGAATCCGAAGTTTTTATCCTATTTGCCTGAAATTGGAAATCTAGAGGTATTTTCGGGTCATAAAGAGGTGTGCCGAAAACGGTGAGTATCGGTCCATATTTTAGTATAGCCCCCATAAGAACGATCTCCCGATTTAACTCCTTGGGTTTCTAGAAACCGTAGTTTTTATCTGATTTGCCGGAAATTGTAAATATTCTGGTATTTTAGGCTCATAAAAACGTGTATCGGATTAAGTTTTTATCGGTCCATTTGGTAATGCCTCCATAAAGACCGACTTCACTTCTTGAGGGTGTAAAAGGCGCACTGATCATGAAAATTGCTTGAAACTCAATGTAAATGTAATTTCCAGATTTTACTTCTACAGATTTAAGATTTCAAATCAAGACGTTATTTTATAATTTTCTTGCACACTTACAAGCGATGTTAATGATTCCTCTAAAACTCAAACAAAAATGGTTCTTATAAATCCAGAATCTGATATAGTCTTCATAGGTGAAATCTTTAAATTTATCTTCGGGAAGTGTCCTCAAGTCCTCAAACCCTCCTGAAATTTCAAAGGAAACCCTAATATTTGGTTCATGGTAGTGGGTATGTAAGATTCGGCCCGGCCGAACTTAGTGCTGTATATACTTGTTGGTAGATTATTTTTGGCTCGAATAGTATAACTTTTTGAAAAAAAAACTCCGCAATTTTTATTTGCAAAGCACACATCAAGTGCAACAATTGACCAGCTAACAGGCTTGCTGAGTTTCGTACCTATTAAAGAATTCGATATTGTAAGATTGTTTTTATTTTTTATATAATTATATGAATTTTCCTTTGGTGATTTTTCATGGGGAACCTTGTTTCAGTTGGAAGTTTTTTGGGGATATAATTTCGAATTTTTGGGGATCTCACTCGAAAAAATATGGCAACCGTGCACACAACGACAATATTTGCTTAAAATATGATTATCTCTGATGCTAAATCATATAAAAACAAGTAAGGAAATTCTAAAGTCGGGCGGGGCCGACTATATTATACGCTACACCATTTTGTAAATCCACATTTTCGATACTATATCACATCTGTCAAATGTGTTGGGGGCTATATATAAAGGTTTTTGTACGTTTAAATATCACTCGATGTGTGCAGAATTTGATAGACTTTTAAAAGATCTATAGACTCAAAATTTAAGTCGGCTAATGCACTAGGGTGGAACACAATGTTATTAAAAAACAAGTAAGGAAAGTCTAAAGTCGGGCGGAGCCGACTATATTATACCCTGCACCACTTTGTAGATCTAAATTTTCGATACCACATCACATCCGTCAAATGTGTTGGGGGCCATATATAAAGGTTTGTCCCAAATACATACATTTAAATATCACTCAATCTGGACAGAATTTGATAGGCTTCTACAAGACACTTCTATATACTCAAAATTTAAGTCGGCTAATGTACTAGGGTGGAACACACCTGTTCCACAGTGTGGCGCAGGGTATGGGAAACATTTAAATCTGAAGCAATTTTAAGGAAACTTCGCAAAAGTTTATTTATGATTTATTGCTCGATATATATGTATTAGAAGTTCAGGAAAATTAGAGTCATTTTTACAACTTTTCTATTAAGCAGAGGCGATTTTACAAGGAAAATGTTGGTATTTTGACCATTTTTGTCGAAATCAGGAAAACATACATATAGGAGCTATATCTAAATCTGAACTGATTTCAACCAAATTTGGCACGCATAGCTACAATGCTAATTCTACTCCCTGGGCAAAATTTCAACTAAATCGGAGTTAAAAATTGGCCTCTGTGGTCATATGAGTGTAAATCGGATGAAAGTTATAAATGGGAGATATATCTAAATCTGAACCGATTTCAATAAAATTTGGCACACTTAACTGCACTACTAATTGTACTCCTAGTGCAAAATTTCAAACAAATTGGTCCAAAACTCTGGCTTCTAGGACCATATTAGCATAGCTACAATGCTAAATCTACTCCCTGTGCAAAATCTTAACCAAATTGGGTCAAAACTCTGGCTTTAAGGACCATATTAGTCCATATCGGGCGAACGATATATATGGGAGCTATATCTAAATCTGAACCGATTTCAATTAAATTTTGCACACTTGACTATACGACTATGTGTTATGTTTGTACAAAATTTCAAGCAAATCGGTATAAAACTCTGGCTGCTGGGTCCATATTAGTGCATATCGGGCGAAAGATATATATATGGGAGCTATATCTAAATCTGAACCGATTTCTTCCAAAATCAATAGGGTTCTATTCAGACCCAAATTAGGAACATGTGCCAAATTTGAAGGTGATTGGACTTAAATTGCGACATAGACTTTGATCACAAAAATGTGTTCACAGACAGACTGACGGAGGGACGGACGGACGAACGGACAGACGGACATGGTTATATCGACTCAGGGACCCATCCTGAGCATTATTGCCAAAGACACCATGTGTCTATCTCGTCTCCTTCTGGGTGTTACAAACATATGCACTAACTTATAATACCCTGTTCCACAGTGTGGCGCAGGGTATAATGAGCCACTCACCCACACAAAAATGCATTTATACGATTTAGCATCAGAGATAATCATATTTTAAGCAAATATTGTCGTTGTTGTTATTTGTATTTGTTTTCTGTTTAGGTTTTGTTATGCTGACATAGAGAACACAGTTTGAGAGTTATTGAGAGAGCATTAATAGCCAGAGAGCTATTCAGATTTATTCACTCAATTGCTTATAATTTTGTCATTTTTCGGTCGTTTTTCTTCTAGTTTGTTTTATTTCTTACTTTAAAGTCTAATCTTTACGAACATGAAGAAAAATTAGACTTTTTCAATGGTTTATACTTTTCCGACGGCACTGGGTTTTTGTAAAACACGATTTTTTCTTGAAAATTCGCCGTATTGTCATTGATCTATTTTATACCACTTAACTGATCACATATCCAATTATACACGATTGTTCGTCATCTCAATACCATTGCATTAAAGTACCAACAACGATATAAATGGACATTTCTAGCTCAATATATGATTTGTTTAGTGAAAAAAAGGCGGAAAAAATAACGGGATATCTCAAAAACTTTGCAAAAAATTTTTAACCTTCATTTTAGAATTTAGCATATCAAAATATATAAGAAAAGTAGCTTCTCATCAAATGTACATGAAAAAAATTTTATTGTGTAATCTAGTGCTATTGATGCTTTCCCAATGACCCTCAAATTATTTTATCTATTCTACTGTTTCCATTTGATTTGATATTTGAACCTTCTGTCAAAAACTAAATTAATCAATGCATAAATAACTAAATAAATCAATGCATCGAAATACTGGTCTAAGACCCCATAAAGTATATACAGTGAAACCTCCGAAAGGTGAAAACTCACGGTCGCCTAAATTTTGTCCACATTTGGGAGGTGTCCACTTATGAGAAGTTCATTTTATTGTGTTCATATAGCAAACGTCCATAGACAAGTATCCATGTTTGGGAGGTGTCTGGTTTTCAGAGTGTCCAAGTTTGAGAGGTTTCAATGTATATATTTTGAATTTTGGCGAAATTCTGAGTCGATCTAGCGATGTCCGTCCGTCCGTCCCTCTTTTTGTTGAAATCACGCTAGTTCACGGATACTCTTGGAGAAGCAAATTGAAATTTCGTACATAGTGTTAGTATATGGTATATAGCATTCACGCAAAAATTGGTCCATGTCGGCCCAAAATTATATATATATGCCCCAGATAAACCCACCCCTAGATTTGACCTACGAAGCATCTTGGAGGAGCAAATTTCATCCGATTCAGTTGATATTGTGTACGAAGTGTAAGTATATGTTACGACATTTTCCAGCTATAGTCAAATACGTCGTAAATGTATGTCAAATACGTCGCAGTTTTCGACAGACCATCTCTGCTAAGGTCTACTAAAACCGGAAAAAGTGAGTTGTTAAACTGATGCGAAATGTTTATTGCAAAAACTCAAAAAATGTCAGTAACTTTGACAACATATTACATCTTACAACAAGTAAGGAAAGTCTAAAGTCGGGCGGGGCCGACTATATTATACCCTGCACCACTTTGTAGATCTAATTTTTCGATACCATATCAAAACCGTCAAATGTGTTGGGAGCTATATATAAAGGTTTGACCCAAATACATACATTTAAATATCACGCGATCTGGACAGAATTTGATAGACTTCTACAAAATCTATAGACTCAAAATTTAAGTCGGCTAATACACTAGGGTGGAACACAATGTTAGTAAAAAAATATGAGAAACATTTAAATCTGAAGCAATTTTAAGGAAACTTCGCAAAGGTTAATTTATGATTTATCGCTCGATATATATGTATTACAAGTTTAGGGAAATTAGAGGCATTTTTACAACTTTTCGACTAAACAGTGGCGATTTAACAAGGAAAATGTTGGTATTTTGACCATTTTTGTCCCTGTGCAAAATTTCAACTAAATCGGAGTTAAAAATTGGCCTCTGTGGTCATATGAGTGTAAATCGGGCGAAAGCTATATATGGGAGATATATCCAAATCTGAATCGATTTCAACCAAATTTGGCACGCATAGTTACAATGCTAATTCTACTCCCTATGCAAAATTTCAACTAAATCGGAGCAAAAAATTGGCCTCTGTGGGCAAATGAGTGTAAATCGGGCGAAAGTTATGTATGGGAGCTATATCTAAATCTGAACCGATTTGGCTGATATTTTGCAAGTTTTTCGAGACTCATAAAATATTCGAATGTACGGAATTTGAGGAAGATCGGTTGATATACTCGCCAACTATGACCAGATCGGTGAAAAATATATATGGAAGCTATATCTAAATCTGAACCGATTTTTTCCAAAATCAATAGGGATCGTCTTTGAGCCGAAACAGGACCCTGTACCAAATTTTAGGACAATCGGACTAAAACTGCGAGCTGTACTTTGCACACAAAAATACATCAACAGACAGACAGACGGACAGACAGACAGACAGACAGACAGACGGACATCGCTATATCGACTCAGAACTTAATTCTAAGCCGACCCGTATGCTAAATGGTTGGTCTATGATTACTCCTTCTTGGCGTTACATACAAATGCAAAAACTTATTATACCCTGTACCACAGTAGTGGTGAAGGTTATAAAAATGGAATATAATTTAAATAGTTCAATTTTCTCAACAAAAGTTTACTTTCTTTCTGTGTATATCTTTGAGGATTTTCCAAAAATTGATCAACACTTATATTGTGGGGTGCAACAGCTACACCTAAAAAATTGCTGTAACTTGCTCTCTTGCTATTAATGATCTCCCAATGACTCTTAAACTGTTTTCTCTAGGCTAGCATAAAATCTAAAGAAATCCACAACCAACAATAACTGGAATATTTGTTTAATATATGAGATCTTCCCAGCTATACTTGATCAAATTAAAAAATTTAAGCACTTCGCCATAGCTACAGAATATCATTTTTAGTTTATGATTTTCAAAAACAAAAAAAATTAACCTTCAAATTGATGAAACTTCTTGCCCTCACCCACTGTCTTGCTAATAGTGTGCAAAATTTCATTTATTTTTGATATTTCCTTTTGTGTTTATCTCTAATCCATGATATCCGATCTAACATCACTGTGCCGTTTCACTTTCAATCTAAGCTATGGACTTCAACTAACATTCCTGTGGACACTTTATGGCATTTATATTGGCCGCAGGGTGCTCGTTTTGGATAACAATGTAAAATAGCCATGGGCAACTTCAAATTGAGAAGCCTTATTCATAAGCGCTTCTCAACGTTAGCTAAAATTTAGGCCTTCTCGCCGTTTTACGTCTTAGCATAACAAAAGCCTTCGATGCCTAGGGAAATGTACAATGATACTAAAATAGGGTGATGATAACAGGACTTTTGGGTTTGTTTTCCAAAACTACTGAAGTGGTTTTTGCAACATATTTGTGAGGTGGTAGTTGGCCGAGGAAGGAGTACAATGAGGAATGTGGAAATACTTGCCAGATGGATGGATGGATGGATAAATGAATGACTACTATGTGGATGAAAGTCATTTCCTTAAGCATTCCAAACAAACAAATCATAAAATCCTTCAAAGAACATCATCATCAGTTGTGTTATTGAGGGCGAGGGTTTCCTATTTATTTGTGGTAATATTTTTTTTTCAGGACCAGTTTGTGGTTTTTCTTTGTTTTTTTCTTTTTGCTATAAGAACTTCAAATCAAGAAGATTTAGTTATTTCACCATACTTAGAAATATCAAAGTGAGAAAGAGATTGAGAGAGAGATAAAGAGAAACTTGAATGTAATGCCTTCTTTGACGATAGTTGACGACTTTTGTGTGTCCATCATCATGGCTTTGGCCTTTTACTCAAGCATACCACATTCATTAATCCATTTTGTTTATGTATGACCAAAAGATTGGATTTGGAATAAGGTAAGACTAGGATGCAGGGCTGCCAATTTTGCCGATGTATCGACATTTTGACGATTTTTACACAAAAAATAGCAAATGCAGATTTTCCGATTTTTGCCCCAGAAATGACGATGTGAGTTCCATTCAAAAATTTTGAATAGACGCAGTTCGTTTATTCAAAAGAGAGAATGTATTTGACAGTTGTAATATAGAGAAATTTGCAAATTTTTGCTAAAGATTTCATACATGTAGGAGATATACCTCATTTTACATCTACAGTATTACGATCACGGTTGCCACTCGTGCCAAAATTAATTTACCAAAATTTGAAGAAATTTTTACAAAAAATCTACCAAATTGAAAAAAAATTATTTTTAAGTTGTTGATCAAAGTTTTGTGGTTAGTAAATAAAAATCCTGTTTAAATCGAAAGAAATCTTTTATATTGAATTTATAGAAAATTTTGTCAAAATTTTATTTCTATAGAAAATTTTGTCAAAATTTTATTTTTATAGAAAATTTTTTCAAAATTTTATTTCTATAGAAATTTTTTTCAAAATTTTATTTCTGTAGATTTTTTTTTTGAAAATTTTATTTTTTTTTTGTCAAAATTTTATTTCTATAGAAAATTTTGTCAAAATTTATTTCTATAGAAAACTTTTTCAAAATTTTATTTCTATAGAAAATTTTGTCAAAATTTATTTCTAAAGAAAACTTTTTCAAAATTTTATATCTGTATAAAATTTGTGCACATTTTTATTTCTCTAGAATATTGTCGCAAAAATGTATTTCTATAGAACATTTTTGGTAATTATTTTTCTATAGTAAATTTATTTTCAAAATTTTATTTTTGTTTTTCAAAAATTCATTTTGTCAAAATTTTATTTTTAAAGAAATTTTTTTTCAAAATTTTATTTCTATAGAAAATTTTGTATCTATAAAAAATTTTGTCAAAATTTTAATTCTATAGAAAATTTTGTCAAAATTTACTTCTATGGAAAACTTTCTCAAAATTTTATATCCGTAGAAAATTTTTACACATTTTTATACCCTTCACCACTACTGTGGTACAGGGTATAATAAGTTTGTGCATTTGTATGTAACGCCAAGAAGGAGTAATCATAGACCAACATTTTTGTATACGGATCGGCTTAGAATTGAATTCTGAGTCGATTTAGCGATGTCCGTTTGTCTGTCTGTCCGTCTGTCTGTCTGTCTGTTGATGTATTTTTGTGTGCAAAGTACAGCTCGCAGTTTTAGTCCGATTGTCCTAAAATTTGGTATAGGGTCCTGTTTCGGCTCAAAGACGATCCCTATTGATTTTGGAAAAAATCGGTTTAGATTTAGATATAGCTGCCATATATATTTTTCATCGATCTGGTCATAATTGGCGTGTATATCAACCGATCTTCCTCAAATTCCGTACATCCGAATATTTTATGAGTCTCGAAAAACTTGCAAAATATCAGCCAAATCGGTTCAGATTTAGATATAGCTCCCACATATAGCTTTCGCCCGATTTACACTCATTTGCCCACAGAGGCCAATTTTTTGCTCCGATTTAGTTGAAATTTTGCACAGGTTGTAGAATTAGCATTGTAGCTATGTGTGCCAAATTTGGTTGAAATCGGTTCAGATTTAGATATAGCTCCCATATATATGTTTTTCTGATTTCGTCAAAAATGGTCAAAATACCAACATTTTCCTTGTAAAATCGTCACTGCTTAGTCGAAAAGTTGTAAAAATGACTCTAATTTTTCCTAAACTTCTAATACATATATATCGAGCGATAAATCATAAATAAACTTTTTCGAAGATTCCTTAAAATTGCTTCAGATTTAAACGTTTCCCATATTTATACCCTTCACCACTACTGTGGTACAGGGTATAATAAGTTTTTTTTACTAACATTGTGTTCCATCCTAGTGCATTAGCCGACTTAAATTTTGAGTCTATAGATTTTGTAGAAGTCTATCAAATTCTTCCAGATCGAGTGATATTTAAATGTATGTATTTGGGACAAACCTTTATATATAGCCCCCAACACATTTGACGGATGTGATATGGTATCGAAAGTTGAGATCTACAACGTGGTGCAGGGTATAATATAGTCGGCCCCGCCCGACTTTAGACTTTATTTCTCTAGAATATTGTCGCAAAAATGTATTTCTATAGAACATTTTTGGTAATTATTTTTCTAAAGTAAATTTATTTTCAAAATTTTATTTTTGTTTTTCAAAAATTCATTTTGTCAAAATTTTATTTTTAAAGAAATTTTTTTTCAAAATTTTATTTCTATAGAAAATTTTGTCAAAATTTTGTATCTATAAAAAATTTTGTCAAAATTTTAATTCTATAGAAAATTTTGTCAAAATTTACTTCTATGGAAAACTTTCTCAAAATTTTATATCCGTAGAAAATTTTTGCACATTCTTATACCCTTCACAACTACTGTGGTACAGGGTATAATTAGTTTGTGCATTTGTATGTAACGCCAAGAAGGAGTAATCATAGACCAACCTTTTAGTATACGGATCGGCTTAGAATTGAATTCTGAGTCGATTTAGCGATGTCCGTCTGTCTGTCTGTCTGTCCGTCTGCCTGTCTGTCTGCTGTCTGTTGATGTATTTTTGTGTGTAAAGTACAGCTCGGGTCCTGTTTCGGCTCAAAGACGATCCCTATTGATCGGTTTAGATTTAGATATAGCTGCCATATATTTTTCACCGATCTGGTCATAATTGGCGTGTATATCAACCGATCTTCCTAAAATTCCGTACATCTGAATATTTTATGAGTCTCGAAAAACTTGCAAAATATCAGCAAAATCGGTTCAGATTTAGATATAGCTCCCATATATAGCTTTCGCCCGATTTACACTCATTTGCCCACAGAGGCCAATTTTTTTGCTCCGATTTAGTTGAAATTTTGCATAGGGAGTAGAATTAACATTGTAACTATGCGTGCCAAATTTGCTTAAAATCGGTTCAGATTTGGATATATCTCCCATATAAAGCTTTCGCCCGATTTACACTCATATGACCACAGAGGCCAATTTTTAACTCCGATTTAGTTGAAATTTTGCACAGGGAGTAGAATTAGCATTGTAGCTATGCGTGCCAAATTTGGTTGAAATCGGTTCAGATTTAGATATAGCTCCCATATATATGTTTTTCTGATTTCGACAAAAGTGGTCAAAATACCAACATTTTCCTTGTAAAATCGCCACTGCTTAGTCGAAAAGTTGTAAAAATGACTCTAATTTTCCTAAACTTCTAATACATATATATCGAGCGATAAATCATAAATAAACTTTTTCGAAGTTTCCTTAAAATTGCTTCAGATTTAAACGTTTCCCATATTTTTTTACTAACATTGTGTTCCACCCTAGTGCATTAGCCGACTTAAATTTTGAGTCTATAGATTTTGTAGAAGTCTATCAAATTCTTCCAGATCGAGTGATATTTAAATGTATGTATTTGGAACAAACCTTTATATATAGCCCCCAACACATTTGACGGATGTGATATGGTATCGAAAATTTAGATCTACAAAGTGGTGCAGGGTATAATATAGTCGGCCTCGCCCGACTTTAGACTTTCCTTACTGGTTATTTCTATAGAATATTGTCGCAAAATTTTATTTCTTAGGACATTTTTGGCAATTTTATTTCTGTAGCAAATTTTTGCTAAATTTTATTTCTAAGAAAATTTTTGCTAAATTTCTATAGTAGATTTTATTAAAATTTTATTTCTTATGATCGAATTTTGGAAAAACGTTGCTCAATTATATACGTAAATATAAATGTTTGTTTTTCGTATGTCTGTTTTTTTTTTACAAAACTGAATTCCTTATGATTGTGTTGTTGAAATGCATTGTTTTTAACCAAAATATTAGTTTGCTTTTAATATGATTTACATTGCAGATTTTTGACGATTTTTAAAATGAAAGTGACGATTATGACGATTTATTCGGCAAAAGTAACGATTTTTTTTTAAATTTTATTGGCAGCCCTGCTAGGATGGCTGCTGCAAGAGTAGGAATCAGGTTAACTATGTTTTTTTTAGAAAAGAACTTTACCCTTTTGTTTTTTGGTTGAGGTAAAAGCTGTAAAAGACAAAGTTATTCAAGACCCTTATAAATATGAATTTATTGAAGCTTTTGTTTTACACCCCCATTTGATAAACATCAATCGTAATGTAAACTAGTATAAAGGGGAAAAAGAGTTTACACTCATTATGATTCCCCCTATCATGGCCCTCTCCATGACCCTTTTTCTTGCCTTTCAAGCAAAAGTTCTATAGCTCTATGAGGATATAGAGAAAGAGTATCTAAGTTGAGAGAATTTTTTGTTTTTGATATTTGGCTAGGAAAATTAGAAATTATTGTATTAGTTTTATATAATTGATATTTTCCATATATACATATGTGGAGAATTTTATTAAAACCTACACTAATGCATAAATGCTTGAGTATATTGATGCCCATGTAAACTGCTTGCAGTTCAATGCAGTTCAGTTCAAACCATATGACTTGAATTAGTAGTGAAGTGTTTTTCTAAATGTATCGAAATGGGTCTTTTACCGATAATATGTTATCATACTTGTCCAGTAATCGATAAACTTTTCATTGAAGGAATATGAAAATAAAATTTTCATATACAATTTTTAATATTTCGAGGATTTTGATTTTTGGGAGTAGTCACGAATTGAGGTCCTTTTCGCTCTAGGACGTATGTTTAAGGAGTTATGGCCAAAATAAGTTTTTCATATGAAAACTGTTTTTAATTTTTCTGGGATTTTCATAGAAATTTTGATTTTTGGGGGTGGTCACGAAAATTTTATTTTGTAGAGGTTCTCACGAATTAACATCCTTTTCGCTCTAAATAATTTTTTTTTTATATTAAAATTTTTATTTTTCGACGATTTTAATCGGAAATTGGGGGTAGTCACGAAGTGAGGTCTTTTATATTAAAATTTTAATTTTTCGACGATTTTAATCGGAAATTTTATTTTTTGGGTGTAGTCACATAATGAGGTCTTTTTCGCTCTACACCCTCAAAAAATCGCTTCTGTAACATATACCCCAAACACATTTCGATTCAAGCATATATATTTTCACAATTGGTCCAAACAAAAATATTGTTTGTATTGTTAAAACATATTATGTTTCAACTTAGGCATACGCTGGTAGAAAAAAATTTTAATGAAATTTTCCTTGTGTAGATATATTTTTAAGGCGCCAATTGGTTACTCCATTCTTTTACTTGCAGTATACTCTCCAAGTCTCTATTTCTAAACACATATATGTTTATAGGTTATTTCTAAATAAATATATGTTTGCATCCAATCATATTTATAAACATATTTACAAACATTTTATGTCCCAAACATAATATGTTCTAACATATTAACATATATGTTCCAAACATATGAGCATTGTATGCTTGCACATAAGAATATTGTGTTTAAAAGTTATACTTCCAAACATATAATTTTTACACCCAAACATATGGAAAACAGTTTTTTTCGTCCGTGAAGGACGTATATTTATGTACCAAATTTCAGCTGAATCGGATGAAATTTGTTCCTCCAAGAGGCTTCAAAACCAAATCTGGAGATCGGTTTATATGGGGGCTGTACATAGTTATGGACCAATTTTGGCATGGTTGTTAAAGACCATATATTAACACCACGTACCAAATTTCAACCGTATCGAATGAATTTTGCTTCTCCCAAAGGCACCAAATGTGGCGAGCGGTTTATATGGGGGCTACACCCTCAGAAAAAATCGCTTCTCTAACATATGTTCCAAACATATTTTGCAGGAAGCACATATATTAGTGGATACTGCCGAAACATTAATATGTTTGTTTTATGTGAACATATAAGTTGTGAAGCATTTTGAGCCCAAAAATATTATATGCTTGGAAGAATTTTCCCCAAAGAAGATTGTGCTCATTCCCTCACATAATTTTCACTTCCACGAATTTTTTTAGTTCTTGGCACCTCTTTCTGTAATACAAATAATGTTGAAGAAATTATTCAATTTTATAATTTTACCTTTCGCCTGGACTGAGAATCGAACCGGGAATCATGCAATTGTAAGCCAACACACTACCACTGGGCTACGTAGCTGTTATAGTTACCAATAGACAAATATCGTTATAAGCATAGTTTGCAGCGCCCACGAGCCGATGCAAACAAAACATTATTCAACAGAAACATATATTTGTTGGCCACGTGGAGCAGTGGTTAGCATGTCCGCCTTGCATGCATGGGTTCAATCTCTCATGGGTTCAATCCCTACTCCGACCGAACACCAATTTTTTTTTTTTAATTTTTGTATTTATATTTTTATATTATTAAATGAAATTTTTACAATGAAACTTCGAAATGTGTGTTATTAAAGATTTACAGTCAGAAAAGAACAGTGCTTGATATAAACGAAATGGACTGAGCTTTTGGATAATTTTTTTTATTGCAAAAATAACAAATTTGTAGCAAAAAACTGTTTTTGGTATAAAAGCTTAAAATGTTGGAAGGAATTCAAAAACTCTAACAAAAGAAGAACGTGGAGTCGAGTATAAACATACATAAATAATTTTATAATATACACATAAATTTAGTTAGCCGTAAACAGTTTTTTACTAGCATTTAACACCATTTTAAATGCATTTAAAACTTATCGTGTTTTGTACTTAATTTCATTTTTACCCTTAAGGCCGGTATTAAGTTGGCATTATCGTTTTAAAATGACCCTGTTTTGCCTTTTACTTTTCTTTAATAATTCATTTTAAAGAAAATAACCTTTTTCAATTTTTTAGCAAAACTCGAACTTAATGCCCGCTTCCGAATGTCTATTCTCTTTACACGAGTATTCAAATTAAATAATATTTAGACTTTCCGAAACAACATACAAGCAGTTTCACAGAAATTGCTCTCTTTTGATTCTCTCGCTGTGTTATGTTGATATCTCTCGTCAACCCTCCCGGTTTCCATCTCTATTTCTTTCTCTATACTCTCTCTCTCTCTCTCTCTGTCTCTTTCTCTGTCGCTCTCTGAATAAAATATCATGGGGGGGGCATGAATGTTTCATAATATATTCTAACATATTAACATATGTGTCCCAAACATTTAGTGTTAGTTTAGGAACATTACATGTTTGCACTTAAATATATTGTGTTTAAAAATTGTGCCCGAAACACATTTTGTTTATATCGGAACATATGAAAAACACATTTTTCTAACAGTGTATATATAATTATGGACCCATATGCATCAATTTTTGCATGGTTGTTAGAGACCATATACTAACACTACGTATCAAATTTCAATCGGATCGGATGAAATTTGCTTCTCTAAGAGGCTCTGCAAGCCAAATCTGGTGGCCGGTTTATATGGGGGCTATACGTAAAAGTGGTCCAATATGCCCCATTTGCAATATCATCCGACCTACATCAATAACAACTACCTATGCCAAGTGTCAACTCGATAGCTTGTTTCGTTCGGAAGTTAGCGTTATTTCAACAGACGGACGGACTCGGAATTTCACCACGACCCAGAATATATATATATATATATATATATATATATATATATATATATATATATATATATATATATATATATATATATATATATATATATATATATATATATATATATATATATATATATATATATATATATATATATATATATATATATATATATATATATATATATATATATATATATATATATATATATATATATATATATATATATATATATATTTTTTTTTTTTTTTTTTTTTTTTTTTTTTATGGGGTCTTAGAGTTATATTTCGATGTGTTACAAACGGAATGACAAAATTAATATAGTCCCCATCCTACGGTGGAGGGCATAACAATAAAGGAAATTCTAAAGTTGGGCGGAGCCGACTATATTATACCCTGCAGCACTTTGTAGATCCACATTTTCGGTACCATATCAAATTTTATATAGGAGTTATATCTAATTCTGAAGCGATTTCCAAATTTTGCATGCATAGTAAAACTGTTAATTCTACTTCTTGTGCAAAAATTTTTGTAAGTCGGAGTAAAACTGTGGCCTCTGGGCTCATAGAAGTGTAAATCGGCGAAAGATATCTGTATATGGGAGCTATATCTAAATCTGAACCGATTTCAACCAAATTTGGCATGTATAGTAAGAATCTTAATTTTACTTGTACGTAAATTGGAGTAAAAATTTGAACTCTGTGGCCATATAAGTCTAAATCGGGCGGAGGATATATATGGGAGCTATATCTAAATCTGAACCGATTTCAACCAAATTTGCCATGCATAGTAAGAATGTAAATTCTACTCCTTGTGCAAAATTTTACGTGAATCCAAGTAAAACTGTGGCCCTTGTGGTTATATGAGTATAAATCGAAAGATATATATGGGAAAAGATATATATGGGAACTGTATTTAAATCTGAACCAATTTAAACCAAATGTGGCACACTTTACAACACTATTAATTGTATTCCTTGTGCAATATATGAAGTAAATAAGGATAAGACTTTGATCACAAAAATGTGTTCACAGACAGACAGACATGGATAGATGGACTCTGGGGCCGACTCTGAGCAATATTGCAAAATACCCCATGTGTCTATCTCGTCTTCTTCTGGGTGTTCCTGTTCCACAGTGTGCATATGATAGATATGTATTAGAAGTATAGGAAAATTTTAATCTTTCTTACAAATTTTCAACTTAGCAGAGACGACTTTACAAGGAAAATATTGGTATTTTGGCCATTTTAGCTTAAATCAGGAAAACATATATATGGGAGCTATATCAAAATCTGAACCGATTTCAACCAAAATTGGCATGCATATCCAGAACGTCAATTCTATTCCCCGTACACAATGTAAAGCAAATTAGGTAAGAAGTCTGACTTCTGGGGCCATAGAAGTGCATATCGGGCGAAAGTTATATATGGGAGCTATATCTAACTCTGAACCGATTTCAATCAATCAATTTGGCATACTTTACGGCACTGTCATTTGTACTTCTTGTGAAAAATTTAAAGCAAATCAGGCTGAAATTCTGGCTTCTGGGCTCATATAAGTGCATACCGGGCGAATGATATATATATGGGAGCTATATCGAAATCTGAATCGATTTCTTCCAAAATCAATAGGGTTCTAAAAGGTGATACGGCCAAAATTTGGTCAATATAAACTTGACGTATTTCTTTCAGTTTTGCATTTAAAAAACCCGAACACCCCTCATTTTGAAGGTGTGTGTGTAGAATATTGCTCCTATTTTGATTTTGGAATTCACTCTTCAGTTGTCAAAATGCCGTCCAAGCAAGAAGAGCAGCGTATCAAAATTTTGCTCGCGCATCGCGAAAATCCGAGCTACTTCCACGCACGGCTGGCAAAATCGATAAAAGTTGCAAATCAACCGTTACAAATGTAATTAAAGTGTTTGGGGAACGTTTGTCGACAGCCAGGAAGTCTGGATCGGGGGGAAATCGAAAACCGGAAGCCGCTGAGACGACAAAGAGAGTTGCCGGTAGTTTCAAGCGAAACCCTAACCTCTCTCTCCGAGATGCCGCAAATAAGCTGGGTGTATCGTCTACAACCGTGCATCGAGCCAAAAAACGAGCCGGACTATCGAGTTACAAGAAGGTAGTGACTCCAAATCGCGATGATAAACAAAATACGACGGCCAAAGCGCGATCCCGGAGGCTGTGCACGACGATGCTGACGAAGTTTGACTGCGTGGTAATGGGCGACGAAACCTACGTCAAAGCCGACTACAAGCAGCTTCCGGGACAGGAGTTTTATACGGCAAAAGGAAGGGGAAAGGTAGCAGATATTTTCAAGCATATAAAACTGTCAAAGTTCGCAAAGAAATATCTGGTTTGGCAAGCCATCTGTACCTGTGGCTTGAAAAGCAGCATTTTCATAGCTTCCGGGACTGTCAACCAAGAAATTTACGTGAAAGAGTGTTTGAATAAATGTCTGCTGCCTTTCCTGAAGAAACACGGTTGTTCCGTACTGTTTTGGCCGGATTTGGCATCTTGCCATTACGGTAAAAAGGCCATGGCGTGGTACGCCGCCAACAACGTGCAGGTGGTTCCCAAGGACAAGAACCCTTCCAACACGCCAGAGCTCCGCCCAATTGAGAAATACTGGGCTATTGTCAAGCGGAACCTAAAGAAGACCAAAAAAACTGCTAAGGACGAGCAGCAGTTCAAGGCAAACTGGCTTTCTGCGGCGAAGAAGGTGGACAAGGTGGCTGTACAAAATCTGATGGCAGGTGTCAAGCGTGAGGCCCGGCAATTCGGATTTGGAAAAGCGAAAGCCTAACTGAATATTTTTCCTGAATTTTATACTAATTGAACTTGAAAAGGAAATTTAATTTGATTTTTTAAATAAACGATTTCACCGATTTACACGCGTTTTCCCTTGACCAAATTTTGACCGTATCACCCTTTATTCTGACCAAAAAAAAAAAAAAAAAACATAATTGCGCGACCTAGACTGTGATCACAAAAATGTGTTCAAAGACAGACTGGCGGATGGACAGACAGACGGACATGGCTAGATCGACCCAGGGACCCACCCTGAGTATTATTGCCAAAGACACCATGTGTCTATCTTGTATCCTTCTGGGTATAGCAAATATATGCACTAACTTATAATACCCTGTACCACAGTGGATCGCAGGGTATACAAAAATTCATTATTTTAATGAAATGTATCTTTAATATTCTGTAAATTGTGCATCCTAAAATTTTTACTTAAATCTGTGATATATGGAATTTGGTACTTCTTGTAAATGAACCCAACAAATAATAATTTATTACATAGAAAGTGCAGAGCACTGTACATATCGCAGTAAATGTTTCGAAATTTTAATATTTTGTTCTTTATATTGAAGTTTTAGATAGAATCCAAGAAATCTTTTTATGAAATTTAATTGTCCAAAACTTAAATTTTCACTTATGTTACACTCAAAAAAATATTGTCGTGAGGTCAAATATTTCATGTCTTTAAAATACGAATACAAATTTTGCTTAGCATAGAAGACGCATTTCTCTAAAATAAAGATATTTTCCTTGTCCAAAAGTCGATAAACTTTTCAATGAAGTCGTATTGTCCTTATAATTAAGTGATTTGACTTAAAAATGGGTATCTTAACATGAAAGAAAAAATTTATAGACTAAGGTCAACTTAACTTTAATAATTCAGAAAAATACTTTAAATTTAATGAAATTGTCTTTAAATTTGTTGTCTTTTTGCATCTTGACTACAAAGCAAAAAATCGTTCAAATATAGGACATGTTTTTCAAAACTTTATTTTAAAGAAGTTTTTTACTTCAAACATAGCATAATTACTACTGGAAGTCGAGTCCTAATTTGGAAAATAAAGTTGCCGTTAACTCGTTTTTAAAGGACTTTGATAGCATATGAAGAAAAAAAGCTGAGAAAGCGAAAAATTAAAATTTGCTTCCTAGAAGCAAGTACACAAAACCTAAATTTAAAAGAGAATTGTGTCTTAAAAGTATCCTTACTTGTATTCTCCGTTTCTTTGGCTCGGAATCAATACCAAATTTTTTAAAGTAAAGACAAAATCTTTGGAACCGAGTATGCTTTTTTTTTCGGTGTAAAAAGGCCTAATTCCATACTTTATAAGATATGTCCAAAAGGATTGCATTGGAATTGAAAAAATCGATGGGGATTCCGGGATGCACTTTAAAAGAAATGCTTCTGGAACAACTTCCATTTTTTTTTTGCTGGGGGGACATCAATAATACACATCCGCTAGTGCGGATTTTTCCAAAATTTAATTTTAAATCAGGTGTGTATGCAACCGGTCGAAAAATAGTCTAAATGTAGCAACTTAAACTTTTTCTGCATTTCATACTGCATATAAAGAAAATACATTTTCTCGACTATGTTGTCCAATACATATTCACCAAAATTTCATTCCATGTTGAAAGGTTTAAAACTTGTATCCGGGAAACATCACACTTAGAATAACACAATTTGCACACAAAATAAAAAGAGAAACAAAACTGTTTTTTGTTTTCATTTTTGTTTCTTTGTTTTTTTTTTTGTGCAAGTTTTATTTTTCCAAGTGTGATGCTTGCCGGATAAGAAGCAATCTAAATGAATAGTTTTTCGATGGCAAGTAAATGCAAAGCATCCGCAATGTCTTGCACTTCATTGCCATTTCAAAACGGACATCAATATTTAACGTTTTCCGTCTTCAGATCAGCTGCTTCACCAATAAAAACGACAAACACATTTCGTGACATCCGGTTTTCGTTAGTGCTGCCAACCTTCGACCAACATTCCCCTCTCCCCTAACTTTTCTCTTCTTACTCAATACAGCCATATACTATTAAGGGCAAGCAACAGGAAAATTGCTGTCTCAGTACTCGGGGTACATTGGAAATAATCATGAATGAAAGATAGCATAAATCAGAGATGGAAGAGGATGTTAGAGGAAATACAAACTCCTCTACAAACGGTCGATATCTTCATTACCAGCAAAAAAAGCATAGCAAATGGCTTTTTGTATCATAAGGGGGAGGGAGATGGGAAGGTTTTATTGCCATTGTATATTGTTGTTGCCTTGTTTGCTGTCCATATCTATAAATAAACTTGTCTTGGCCGAAAATAAAAATGTTCATTAACGATACTCCTGTTTATGTTATTTAACCAAAAACCGAAACGAGCAAAACGAAAAATGTCAATGTCAATTTTCTTCTGAAATATGTATGTGTAAGTATGCATAGGCTGTAATTTGGGGCCAGCGGGGGTGCGGCGGTTGGTTGGTGATAATAAAAGGCGGTAGACAAGGCGGTTCTTGGTCGAAAATAGGCCTATTCTCTATTTTAGTATTTTCATTCATAAATTTCGTATTCGATGTTAGCAATGTCAAAAAGGATTATTGTAGCTATCTGTTTTGCCATTGAAAAGAGACAGAGAGAGAGAGAGAGAATGGGAGTTTGGCAGTATGGGTCCCACACTGTGGGAGACTTTGTGTTTGAGTGTGTGTGAGAGAGAGAGAGTGAGGCAGAGCAAGTGTAAGAAAATCAGCATATAATTGAAATTTAGTGGTAAAAAGAGATTTCTCTCCGAATTGTAGATGGGGTAAAAATGCTACGTTAGCAAGGTTTTCAATGGAAAACGAAAAGCCTAAGCGACAATAAATCAACAAAAAAAAATCTGATGGTATGAATGAAACGCAATAATGTCGATGATTATGTCACTCTGTGTAAACACAAACAATGTGATTTCATAGATAAGTCATTTTACAGGCAATGATTTACTATCTGATAAATATTTTGCCAACTATACTACCAACAATATGACATAACAAAGTTAATTTTTAATAGAACATGTGAAAATTAATCCAAAACAATTAATATTTAATGATATTAGACAGTAAAGTTTAGTTTTATAGCCACTACCATGGGGATGGAGCGAAAAATGTTGCCTATGGTTTTTACTTGAAAAAAATCTAAATAAGAGATGACTTTCTTTTAAAGGCTCTTTTTGATTTTTATTTTGTTTTTGGGACTGGTATTGGGCATTTATAGAAAAAACTATTTTGCGATTCAAAGGAATATTCGTTTATTAAATGTCAATTTGGAAATACTGACATAATGCACACAAAAATTGAGCTAGAGAGCACGGTTGCTACAGTTGGTAGAATTCTACCAAAAATGGTAGTTTTTTTACTGTTTGGTAGATTGGTAGAATTTTTATAAAGTAAAAAAAATTTACAAAATTTTCTATAGAAATAAAATTTTGACAAAATTTTCTATAGAACTAAAATTTTTCTATTGAAATAAAATTTTGACAAAATTTTCTATAGAAATAAAATTTTGACAAAAATTTCTATAGAACTAAAAATGTTGACAAAATGTTCTATAGAAATAAAATTTTGTCAAAAATTTTCTATAGAAATAAAATATTGAAAACAATTTCTATAGAACTAGAAATTTTGACAAAATTTTTTATAGAAATAAAATTTTGTCAAAAATTTTCTATAGAAATAAAATATTGAAAACAATTTCTATAGAACTAGAAATTTGGACAAAATTTTCTATAGAAATAAAATATTGACAAAATTTTCTATAGAAATAAAATTTTGACAAAATTTTCTATAGAAATAAAATTTTGACAAAGTTTTCTATAGAAATAAAATTTTGACAAAATTTACTAAAGAAATAAAATTTTGACAAAATTTTCTAAAGAAATAAAATTTTGACAAAATTTTCTATAAAAATAAAATTTGGACAAAATTTTCTATAGAAATAAAATTTTGATAAAATTTTCTATAGAACTAATAATTTTGAAAAAGTTTTCTATAGAAATAAAATTTTGACAAAATTTACTAAAGAAATAAAATTTTGACAAAATTTTCTAAAGAAATAAAATTTTGACAAAATTTTCTATAGAATTAAAATTGGGACAAATTTTTCCCATTGAAATATAATTTTGACAAAATTTTCTGTAGAAATAAAATTTGGACAAACTTTTCTATAGAAATAAAATTTTTACAAAATTTTCTATAGAAATAAAATTTTGACATAATTTTCTATAGAAATAAAATTTTGACAAAATTTTCTATAGAACTAAAAATTTTGACAAAGTTTTCTATAGAAATAAAATTTTGACAAAATTTACTAAAGAAATAAAATTTTGACAACAATTTCTATAGAACTAAACATTTTGACAAAATTTTCTATAGAAATAAAATTTTGACATAATTTTCTATAGAACTAGAAATTTTGACAAAATTTTCTAGAGAACTAAAAATTTGGACAATTTTTTTTTTGGAAATACAATTTGGACAAAGTTTTCTATAGAATTAAATGTTCACAAAATTTTCTATAGAAATAAAATTTTGACAAAATTTTCTAAAGAAATAAAATTTTGACAAAATTTTCTATAGAAATAAAATTTTGGCAATATTTTACATAGAAATAAAATTGTGACAAAATTTTCTACAGAAATAAAATTTTGACAAAATTTTCTATAGAAATACAATTTTGACATAATTTTCTATAGAACTAAAAATTTTGACAAAATTTTCTAAAGAAATAAAATTTTGACAAAATTTTCTATAGAAATAAAATGTTGAAAAAATTTTCTATAGAAATAAAATTTTGACAAAATTTTCTATAGAACTAAAAATTTTGACAAAGTTTTCTATAGAAAT
Source organism: Haematobia irritans (assembly GCF_050003625.1). NCBI lineage: Eukaryota > Metazoa > Arthropoda > Insecta > Diptera > Muscidae > Haematobia > Haematobia irritans. The sequence continues at coordinate 245,115,712 of NC_134397.1, read as the reverse complement.
AAAATTTTGACAAAATTTACTAAAGAAATAAAATTTTGACAACAATTTCTATAGAACTAAACATTTTGACAAAATTTTCTATAGAAATAAAATTTTGACATAATTTTCTATAGAACTAGAAATTTTGACAAAATTTTCTAGAGAACTAAAAATTTAGACAATTTTTTTTTGGAAATACAATTTGGACAAAGTTTTCTATAGAATTAAATGTTCACAAAATTTTCTATAGAAATAAAATTTTGACAAAATTTTCTAAAGAAATAAAATTTTGACAAAATTTTCTATAGAAATAAAATTTTGGCAATATTTTACATAGAAATAAAATTTTGACAAAATTTTCTATAGAAATAAAATGTTGAAAAAATTTTCTATAGAAATAAAATTTTGACAAAATTTTCTATAGAACTAAAAATGTTGACAATTTTAATTGGAAATAAAATTTGGACAAAGTTTTCTATAGAAATAAATGTTGACAAAATTTTCTATAGAAATAAGATATTGACAAAATTTTCTATAGCAATAAAATGTTGTCAAAATTTTCTGCGGAAATAAAATGTTAACAGAATTTTCCATAGAAGTAAAATTTTAAATTTTCTATAGAAATAAAATTTTGACAAAGTTTTGTAAAGAATATAGAATTTTGATTAAATTGTCGTTGAAGTCGGTATTAAAATAAAACGATAAAACTGCAACCGGTGGCTTTTTATACCCTGCGCCACACTGTGGAACAGGGTATTATAAGTTAGTCCATACGTTTGTAACACCCAGAAGGAGACGAGATTGACACATGGTGTCTTTGGCAATAATGCTCAGGGTGGGTCCCTGAGTCGATATAACCATGTCCGTCCGTCCGTCTGTCTGTGAACACATTTTTGTGATCAAAGTCTAGGCCGCAATTTAAGTCCAATCGCCTTCATATTTGGCACATGTTACTAATTTGGGTCAGAATAGAACCCTATTGATTTTGGAAGAAATCGGTTCAGATTTAGATATAGCTCCCATATATATCTTTCGCCCGATATGCACTAATATGGACCCAGCAGCCAGAGTTTTATACCGATTTGCTTGTAATTTTGTACGAACATAACACTTACTCGTATAGTCAAGTGCGCAAAATTTGATTGAAATTGGTTCAGATTTAGATATAGCTCCCATATATATCTTTCGCCCGATATGGACTTATATGGCCCCAGAAGTCAGATTTTGGGCCGAATTTGGTTGAAATTTTACACTAGGAGTACAATTAGTAGTATAGTCAAGTGTGCAAAATTTGATTGAAATCGGTTCAGATTTAGATATAGCTCCCATATATATCTTTCGCCGATATGCACTTATATGGACCCAGAAGCCAGAGTTTTATCCCGATTAGCTTGAAATTTTGCACAAGGAGTACAATTGGTAGTATAGTCAAGTGTGCAAAATTTGATTGAAATCGGGTCAGATTTAGATATAGCTTCCATATATATTTTTCGCCCGATATGGACTTATATGGCCCCAGAAGCCAGAGTTTTGGCCCAATTTGGTTGAAATTTTGCACTAGGAGTACAATTAGTAATATAGTCATGTGTGCCAAATTTGATTGAAATCGGTTCAGATTTAGATATAGCTCCCATATATATGTTTTTCTGATTTCGACAAAAATGGTCAAAATACCAACATTTTCCTTGTTAAATCGCCACTGCTTAGTCGAAAAGTTGTAAAAATGACTTTAATTTTCCTAAACTTCTAATACATATATATCGAGCGATAAATCAGAAATAAACTTTTGCGAAGTTTCCTTAAAATTGCTTCAGATTTAAATGTTTCCCATATTTTTTACTAAAATTGTGTTCCAACCTAGTGCATTAGCCAACTTAAATTTTGAGTCTATAGATTTTGTAGAAGTCTATCAAATTCTGTCCAAATCGAGTGATATTTAAATGTATGTATTTGGGACAAACCTTTATATATAGCACCCAATACATTTGACGGATGTGATATGGTATCGAAAATTTAGATCTACAAAGTGGTGCAGGGTATAATATAGTCGGCCCCGCCCGACTTTAGACTTTCCTTACTTGTTTCGTATTGTAATCTTACCCACAAAATGTCGGTGGCAGTGAGTAAGACACCAATTACCATGCGATCTTTTACATTAATACAAATGCGAAGCACCACTAATATATAACAATGTTATATAAACGGTAAACAAAAAACGAGTGTGGCACTTAAGTGTGATTGCACTCAACAACAACAATTACCAGCAGTTGGCATTAGCTCAAGAGAATTGAGAGAGTACCAAATAATAGAATACCAAACTGCTGAGATATGGGTAACCAATTTGTGTGATTGCTTTACTACGGTGTTTTCGAGAGACCAACACTCATACTAAAAAAAAACACCGACAGTCGTCGGTTGCATTATTGGTGGATATTGGTGGTTGAATTTTTTTTACCAATTGGTGGTTTAAGATTGCAAATATTGGTGTTTACTAAATACACTGGTCGGTTGCGGTAGATCGCAGCCGTTCTCTGATCTGTAAGCCAGCCATTAGACCATGGAATTATTAAAGCTTTCAAATTTCACTATCGAAGTCTTTTAATAAAATCTTTATTAGTTAGTCTTGACGCAAATGTACAACCTTCAGGGCCCATAAATGTCCTTGAAGGATTTTTTTCATTCAAACATGTTTCGCCCAAAAAACACCAAATAATTTTTCAGCGGTGGATGACACACCTTCAGTAATGCTGGTGATATTTAGAAGTGCTTCAAAGCTTCTCTAAGTGGTTTCATCGAAATAAACATAGAAACGGACAGTACTCAGTGATAAGAGAGAAGTTCACCATTGTGGTATCCAAATAGACTGAATAGTCTAAGTTAGGCAGAAATATTGGGCTGCCATTATAGCTGACCTACACTAAAAAAAGTTTACTTGGATACTTATTAACCGATCTTACTCAAATTTGGCACAATGTAATCTTCTATAGCATTAACTATACTATACCAAAAAATCATCGAAATCGGTTCTTACTTTATTGAGTCATAATTGAAAAAAATCCCAAATTTACTATAGTGCTAAAAAACCAGTAATTTAAGGCGATCTAACTTAAAGGTAATGACTTAAGAAGAACTTTGAAATTATTTTCAGTTTCGTGATGAACTTCATGTCAACCATTGCACAATGTTCAAAATATCTCCATCTACTCCATACTAAATTCCTACAGTCCCTACCTACTATATACTAGATTCCTATAATTCTGGACTACTACGTGATACAGATTTTTTGGCAAACTAAAACTTGTGACAATTTCCATTTATAGCGAAGTTATTCTTAAGTTTTCCTATATAATAATATTCTTACTTTATTAAGTCATAATTAAAGCAAAAGGAAAAACGCAAAATTTCCATAGTGTTAAAAAAAATCAATGAGTATTTAATGTGTGAATAAATTATGGAAATGTTTTAAGTTTTCGTTTTCTTCGCAATTTTACTTTTTTACTGTCTTTTGTTTCTTCCGGAAATTACATTTTAATATTTTATTCGTTAGGGTATTTCTTTCCCTTACAATTTCCCATTTATTGATAGGAAGAATTCCTTATGCATTTCAGAATATTCACATTGTTTTAGCACCAGCACCAGCCTTAATCACAGATGGATACATGAAAGTCGTAAAAAGCTAAAAAAACTCACGAACATACCCAAATGTGATGGCCATATGCCGGCCGGTTGGTTTTTGTGAATAGGTTTATGTTGGTATGAATGTGTTAATGATAAAATAATGGGAATTTGGTAGCATACTTGGGCTAAGCAAAAAAAAAAAAAACATAAACAAAAAAATTGTCGCATTATGTCTTTGATCATTGACCATTCGAAGAAATCCTTTTTTGTTTTTCACTCGAATTGCTGTTCTTCTTTTTCTTTTTTTTCTTCATCTGAAGCACGTCCTTATAGTTTGGCTTCCTATAGAGATGCCAAGCCATATAAAATTTTCATTAGGTCTAATAAGAAATGGAGCATAAATTCCATGAAATGAAAATACTTAAGAAAATATACGTTGCGTATATTATAGGGGGTGGTATTTTATGTGACCATTTACTTTGTCCAAAAATATCAGAGAAGTCAATATTCCATGAAACTATCAGGTGACATTTTTATTCATTTCTAAATGTGTGACATAGAATTTAATGTGAATCGTTTTTATTAGAAACTCAGTTGGTTTCATTGATAATAAAAAATTTAAAAGCATAGAAAATTTTCATACTCAAAGGAAATAAAAAAATCTCTAATCAAAGTTGCTTAGTCAATTTCAAATAAATAAATAAAAGTTAAAAAAATTTCTACAGAAATAAAATTTTCACAAAATTCACAAAAAAAAATTCACAAAATTTTCAATAGAAATAAAAATTTGACAAAAATTTCTATCGAAATAAAATTTTGACAAAATTTTCTATACAAATAAAATTTTGAGAAAATATTCTACTGAAATAGATTTTTTAAAAAATTTTTTATAGAAATAAAATTTTCATAAAATTTTCAATAGAAATAAACATTTGACAAAAATTTCTATCGAAATAAAATATTGAGGAAAGTTTCAATAGAAATAAAATTTTGAGGAAACTTTCAATAGAAAAAAAAATTGGCACAAATTTCTATAGAAATAAAATTTTAACGCAATTGTCAAAATTTTTGACCAAATTTGCTACAGAAATAAAATTTTGACAAATTTTTCTATAGAAATAAAATTTTCACACAATTTTCTATAGAAATAAAATTTTGACAGAATTTTCTATAGAAATAAAATTTTGAGAAAATATTCTACAGAAATAGAATTTTTACAAAATTTTTATAGAAATAAAATTTTCACAAAATTTTCAATAGAAAAAAAAATTTGACAAAAATTTCTATCGAAATAAAATTTTGAAAAAAAATTTGACAAAAATTTCTATCGAAATAAAATTTTGAGGAAAGTTTCAATAGAAATAAAATTTTGAGGAAACTTTCAATAGAAATATAATTTTGGCACAAATTTCTATAGAAATAAAATTTTAACACAATTGTCAAAATTTTTGACAAAATTTTCTATAGAAATAAAATTTTGACAAAAAATTTCTATAGAAATAAAATTTTGACAAAATTTTCTATAGAAATAAAATTTTGACAACATTTTCTATAGAGATAAAATTTTGACAAATTTTTCTATAGAAATAAAATTTTGACAAAATTGTCTATAGAAATAAAATTTTGACAAAATTTTTTATAGAAATAAAATTTTGACAAATTTTTCTATAGAAATAAAATTTTGACAAAATTTTCTATAGAAATAAAATTTTGACAAAATTTTCTATAGAAATAAAATTTTGACAAAATTTTCTATTGAAATAAAATTTTGACAAAATTTTCTGTAGAAATAAAATTTTGACAAAATTTTTTATAGATATAAAATTTTGACAAAATTTTCTATATTCAAAAAAGTCAGATTTTGAGAAAAGTTTCTATAGAAATAAAAGAAATAAAATTTTGACAAAATTTTCTATTGAAATAAAATTTTGACAAAATATTCTAAAGAAAAAAAATTTTGAAAAATATTTCTACAGAAATAAAATTTTGACAAAATTTTCTATAAAAATAAAATTTGACAAATTTTTATTTCATTATTGTTGTTTTTGATTTCAGCTTAAAGCGCATGGTTGATTTTCGCTTAAAACCATGCATTGAATAACTACAAGTGTAGATTAACCAACAGATGAATAGAGTGTTTGTCAAATTTATTTGGGCAAAGCCCAATAGACTGCAAGATGGTTGGATGGACGCACGTTTCGGAATTACGCAAGTCCGATTTGTTTGAAAGAATTCAAATAATTTCGAATTTATTTTCAGCACGAAGGATCTGGTTGACTAAGTTAACGCAAAATGTTCCTACAAATACGCTTCGGAAGGCGCAGCGAAGCGGGCCGGGTTACGCTAGTTTTATATAAAAATAAAATTTTGACAAAATTGTCTGTAGCAATAAAATTTTTAGAAATTTTTCTATTGAAAAAAAAAAAATTGACAAAATTTTCTATAGAAATAAAATTTTGACAAATTTTCTATAGATATAAAATTTTGGCCAAATTTTCTATAGAAATAAAATTTTGACAAAATTTTCTATAGAAATAAAATTTTGACAAAAATTTCTATAGAAATAAAATTTTGACAAAATTTTCTGTAGAAATAAAATTTTGACAAAATTTTTTATAGATATAAAATTTTGACAAAATTTTCTATATTCAAAAAAGTCAGATTTTGAGAAAAGTTTCTATGGAAATAAAATTTTGGCAAAATTTTCTATAGAAATAAAATTTTGACAAGATTTTCTCTCTATATATATTAAGTTTTGACAAAATTTTCTATAAAAATAAAAGTTTGAAAAAATTTGGTATAGAAAAAATTATTTATAGAAATAAAATTTTGAAAAAAATTTCCTATAGAGATAAAGTTTTGACAAAATTTTCTATAGAGATAAAGTTTTAACAAAATTTTCTATAGAGATAAAATCTTGACAAAATTTTCTATAGAAATAAAATTTTGACAAAATTTTTTATAGAAATAAAACTTTGGCAAAATTTTCTATATAAATAAAGTTTTGACAAAATCTATAGAAATAAAATTTTGACAAAATTTTCTGCAGAAATAAAATTTTCACAAAATTTTCTATAGAAATAAAATTTTGAAAAAAATTTCTATATAAATAATATGTTGACAAAGATTTCTATAGATATAAAATTATGACAAAATTTTCAATAGAAATAAAATTTTGACAACATTTTCTGCAGAAATAAAATTTTCACAAAATTTTCTATAGAAATAAAATTTTGAAAAAAATTTCTATATAAATTAAATGTTGACAAAATTTTCTATAGAAATAAACTTTTGACAAAATTTTATATAAAAATAAAATTTTGACAAAATTTTTTGGTATAGAAAAAATTATCTATAGAAATAAAATTTTTGACAAAATTTTCTATAGAGAGAAAGTTTTGACAAAATTTTCTATGGAGATAAAATCTTGACAAAATTTTCTATAGAAATAAAATTTTGACAAAATTTTCTATAGATATAAAACTTTGGCAAAATTTTCTATATAAATAAAGTTTTGACAAAATCTATAGAAATAAAATTTTGACAAAATTTTGTGCAGAAATAAAATTTTCTATAGAAATAAAATTTTGACAAAATTTTCTATAGAAATAAAATTTAAAAAAAAAAAATTCTATAGAAATAAAATTTTGACAAAATTTTCTATAGAAATAAAATTTTGACAACATTTTCTATAGAAATAAAATTTTGACAAAATTTTCTATAGAAATAAAAATTTGACAAAATTTTCTATAAAAATAAAATTTTGACAAATTTATATTTCATTATTGTTGTTTTTGATTTCAGCTTAAGACGCATGGTTGATTTCAGCTTAAAACTATTCATTGACTAAACTACAAGTGTAGCTTAACGAACAGATGAAAAGAATGTTTGTCATATTTATTTGGGCAAAGCCAAATAGACTGCAAAATGGTTGGATGGACGCACGTTTCGGGATTACCACTTAGAAAAGCTTTGAAACCCTCAGAAATGTCACTAGCATTACTGAGGTGGGATAATCCACCGCTGAAAAACATTTTGGTGCTCGGTCGAAGCAGGAATCGAACCCACGACCTTGTGTATGCAAGGCGGGCATGCTAACCATTGCACCACGGTGGCTCCCAATTCTATAGATATACAATTTTGGCAAAATTTGCTATATAAATAAAGTTTTGACAAAATTTTCTATAGAAATAAAATTTTGACAAAATTTTCTATAGAAATAAAATTTTGACAAAATTTTCTATAGAAATAAAATTTTGACAAAATTTTCCATAGAAATAAAATTTTGACAAAATTTTCTATAGAACTAAAATTATGACAAAATTTTTTATAGATATAAAATTTTAATTTAAAACAAGATTAAAATCTTATAATTACAATGTAGGATTATAAATGTTAAAACATCTCCGCAATAAATACATACATTTTGACAACATTTTCTATAGAAATAAAATTTTGCCAAATTTTCTATAGAAATAAATTATGACAAAATTTTCTGTAGAAATAAAATTTTGACAAAATTTTCTATAGAAATAAAATTTTAACAAAATTTTCTATAGAAGTACATTTTTGACAAAATTTTCTATAGACATAAAATTTTGACAAAAGTTTCTTAGAAATAAAATTTTGACAAAATTTTCTACAGAAATAACGTTTTGAAAAAATTTCCTATAGAAATAGGATTTTGACAAAATTTTCTATAGAAATAAAATTTTGACAAATATATTTCATGTTAGCCTGATAACGAAACAGGCAATTGACGTCCAAATGCATTATATCTAATTATACAATTATTTTTCGAGCTTTATGGACAGATATAGATTAAGGAACATGGTTAATAGAGCCATTGAAAAGAAAACGCCAGATACAAATCTATACACGCCTGGACTGTACATGTTTCGGTTCGGGCGAATGAACCTTTCCACAGCCTTTAGTATAGATCTGGCTGGGAGAGATAACTCAATTTTGGGCTTTTATGCTAACTCCTTATGGAGAAAACATTTGGGAAATTTCCTCTTACAAATTGAATCATCTTTTCTCCCACTGTACATCATCTTTTCATATAACTTACAAGTCCCTTAATCTTATTTTTATTTCGTTTTGTTACATAGTAATGCAACAACACGAAATTTATTTTTAGAAAGCTAATTTGTTAGAATTCACCTAAGTGGTGAACAGTCGAACAATGCTTATTGTTTCTACAGTCAACTACAACATGTGACAATTTACAGAAACTGGTTTCCAGGATACAACAACAATTCTAACGCGTACATTAGTCGTGTTTTTCCTAGTTTTACGACGGTCTCATCGTTGCTTATTATATTTCATGTTAGCCTGATAACGAAACAGGCAATTGACGTCCAAATGCATTATATCTAATTATACAATTATTTTTCGAGCTTTATGGACAGATATAGACAAAATTTTCTATACAAATAAAATTTTGACAAAAATTTCTATAGAAATAAACTTTTGACAAAAATTTTATATAGAAATAAACTTTTGACAAAATTTTATATAAAAATAAAATTGTTTATATAAAAATAAAATTTTGACAAAATTTTCTATAGAAAAAAATTTTTATTTTTCTTTTTCATTTCATTTTTATTGAGTACCTACACAACAAGATTAAAATATTATAATTACTATGCAGGATTATAAATGTTAAAATATCTCCGACTTGCAATAAATATATAAATTTTGACAAAATTTTCTATAGAAATAAATTTTGACAAATTTTTGATTGAATAATTTTCAATATATGTTAAGGTAAATATTTTTTTTAGTGCAGTATCAATTTGTCCAGTGGATCAAATACTGCAGAAAACTGTTCTGCTGAATGCAAATTGAAGGCAAATGTTATTTTCAAATGTTATCAATTAGCCATGTCGAGGAGGCTAAATTCATTGAGATCGACTCCCAGTGGATATATATGGAGATCTTCACCGATTTTTAAAAATTTGGGACCATCTGGTATTTCACCTCTCTTCCAACTCTGATACAGCTTCTTTCTAATTTTGTATTGTTATAAAATATTCAAGGTTATCTTTTTTTGTTGTATATTTCTAAAGTAATTTCTGCCACCCCCATTAAAACTTCACTTCCACCTGTCTACTCCCCTTTTTCCATCATTGTGTAGCGAATTACTTTGCTCTGACTATGATCCTCCAACATAAATTCCAATTACGGAAAGTCATTGCCCCATGTCCTTGGTGCAAAATCCTGATGTGACTTTCTGATTATGCGAATGCGATGATTATCCTGATGAGGAGTAGCAGGATAGTCTAGCAATGTGATATAAAAGGCCGACCTAATATCACACGCGGCATGACGCATTGAATATAAAAATATGATTTTTATGATTGCAAAACCACCATCATCACCGTTGTGGCTAACCTCAGAGGCAGATGCTTGATAATGTTGTTACTTTAATAAAAAGCTCAAAATTTAAATTCGAGGGCGTTTGGCGTTTTTCCCACTTCCAGGGTTATAAGGTTTTGCATTTCGTCCTGGATTTCTCTTTTGGTAACTTTAAGTAAAGCATTAGGGCTTTACTGTTATTCAGTTAGAATTTTCAACATTGTGACAGTGTTTATCATTATCATAAACGTCATCGTCATCACCATCATCATCATCATTAACTTCATCAAATTCCAGTAGGCAGCTATAGAAATCCAGCAGTATTAATTGTACACTTGAATGAGTTTTATGAGCCAGCCTATCTTACTACTGCAGGTGAATGGTGAATTTTCAACAAATTACGATAATCAATAATCAGGTTCTGAAAGTCATTAGACCCCCTCGCCACCCTCTGCACTATAACAGGAACTCAGTTGTAGTCATCAGTTTACCATTAGATAGCTTGATTGGTAATTAACTTAAGTACAACTTTAATAAATTTTCTCAATTGCATTAATTAATCATTAAAATTAGAATTACAAGCATACTTTTAGGGCTGAAGGCGAACACTAATGATTTTGGGAAAACCCATAAGGTCAGAGCAACTACATTTAATCGGGAGAAAAAACAAAGATGACTTATGTTTCGTTTAAAATGAGATGTTCATACTAGAGGTATGCACGTAAGTAATATTTTGCACAAGCCCACTCACGACAGAGAAATCTTATTCACGTACACTCACGCACGATATCTTTTGGTAGGACTCACGCTCAAGCAGACTCACGAAAAGAAAATTTGTACTCACGTACATTCACACACGAAAATCTTTTTAATGTCGTGACTCACGAAAAATGTCTTGACTCATGAATACCACGAGACTCACGAATAATTTTATGAGTGATTTACCTATAGAACCTGATTGAAAACAAGAGTATGATTAAAATCGAGTGCGTTATAAAACTCTTACCACCTAGGATATCACTAAAATTATAAATGAATTCAACTCATAAGCATTTTATGTTCGTAAGCGGGATTATTTTCGTGAGCGTGTTTTTCCGAAATTCGTTACTCACGCACACTCACGAAGACATTATTTTCGTGACTCAAGCTCTCGCACGACATTTGGTTGGTTAATCACGCTCACACACATTCACGCCCTTGCCGTCAGCGTCACTCACGACTCACGCTTGAGTCACGAAAATTTTCGTGAGTCACGACAATTTCGTGTCACGTGCACACCTCTAGTTCATACATTGAAAAAAAATAAACTAAAATTTTGACAAAATTTTCTACAGAAACAAAATTTTGACAAAATTTTCTACAAAAATAAAATTTTGACAAAAGTTTCTATAGAAATAATTTCTTCACAAAAGTTTCTATAGAAATAAAATTTTTACAAAATGTGCTATAGAAATAACATTTTTACCAAATTTTCTATAGAAATAAAATTTGGACGAATTGTTCTATATAAAACAAAATTTGACAAAATGTTCTATAGAAATAAAATCTTGACAAAATGTTCTATAGAAATAAAATGTTGACAAAATTTTCTATAGAAATAAAATATTGAAAAAATTTTCCATAGAAATAATTTTTTGGCAAAATTTTCTATAGAAAAAAAAATTTTGACAAAATGTTCTATATATAATAGAAATAAAATTTTGACAAAGTGTTCTATAGAAATAAAATATTGAAAAAATTTTCCATAGAAAATGTTGGCAAAATTTTCTATAGAAAAAAATTTAGAAAAAAATTTCTATAGAAGTAAAATTTTGACAACATTTTCTATAGAAATAATATTTTGACAAAAAATTTCTATAGAAATGAACTTTTGACAAAATTTTCTGTAGAATTAAAATTTTCACTAAAATTTCTATAGAAATAAAATTTTTACCAAATTTTCTATAGAAATAAAATTTGGACGAATTGTACTATATAAAACAAATTTTGACAAAATGTTCTATAGAAATAAAATCTTGACAAAATATTCTATAGAAATAAAATTTTGACAAAATTTTCTATAGAAATAAAATATTGAAAAATTTTTCCATAGAAATAAATTTTTGGCAAAATCTTCCATAAAAAAAAATTTTGCAAAATTTTCTATAGAAATAAAATTTTGGCAACATCTTCTATAGAAATAAAATTTGGAAAAATTGACAACATTTTTTATAGAAATAACATTTTGACAAAAAATTTCTATAGAAATGAACTTTTGACAAAATTTTCTGTAGAATTAAAATTTTTACTAAAATTTCTATAGAAATAAAATTTTTACAAAATTTTCTATAGAAACAAAATTTTTACCAAATTTTGTATAGAAATAAAGTTGTGCAAAAATTTTTTATAGAAATAAAATTTTAACACAAATTTTCTATAGAAACAAAATTTTGACAGAATGTTCTGTGATAAAACAAATTTTGACAAAATTTTCTACAGAAATAACATTTTGACAAAATTTTCTATAGAAATAATATTTTGACAAAATTTTCTATAGAAATAAAATTTTACAAAATTTTCTATAGAAATAAAATTTTGACATAATTTTCTATAGAAATAAAATTATGACAAAATTTTCTTTAGAAATAAAATTTTGACAAAATTTTCTATAGAAATAAAATTTTTACCAAATTTTCTATAAAAATAAAATTTGGACGAATTGTTCTGTATAAAACAAATTTTGACAAAATGTTCTATAGAAATAAAATTTCGACAAAATGTTCTATAAAAAAAATTGTGACAAAATTTTCTATAGAAATAAAATTTTGACAACATTTTCTATAGAAATAATATTTTGACAAAAAATTTCTATAGAAATGAACTTTTGACAAAATTTTCTGTAAAATTAAAATTTTCACTAAAATTTCTATAGAAATAAAATTTTTACAAAATTTTCTATAGAAATAAAATTTGGACGAATTGTACTATATAAAACAAATTTCGACAAAATGTTCTATAGAAATAAAATCTTGACAAAATCTATATATATAAAATTCAATCTATGTTTGTTTATTTGTTTGTTTGTTTGTTTGTATGTTCCGAGTTGGCTCCGAAACGGCTGAACCGATTTACTTGAAACTATCAGAGATCGTAGGGGGCGTTCATGTGGTGAAAATAGGGTACCTCATTTTTTGACACCTGGTCGCGGAGGGGGACCTCCCCTTCGTCGGACTTTTTGAAAATTGGACCAAAGTTGACCGATTTGCTTGAAATTTTCATTGAAGATTAGAGTTGGCATCTAGACAAAGATCCGTTACTTGTTATTTCGATATTTGATGGCGGAGGGTGGCCTCCCCTTTGTTCGACTTTTTTTTAAGTACAGTGAAAAAACTAAAATTCTCTAAATTATCTGAGATTTACAGAGAACACGTGGTGAGGTTATGGAATTGATATGGGGTACCCGACGATTTCATATGTGGATGGGGAGGGGGACCTCCCCCTTGCCCTACTTTTTGAAACTTGGAACAACATTATGCGATTTGCTTGAAATTTTCATTGAATGTTAGGGTTGGCATCTAGACAAAAATCCGCTACATTATTTTTCGATATTTGGTCGGGGAGGAGGACCACCCCTTGCCCGATTTTTTTTGTTTGAAAGTACAAACAAAACTAAACTCCCCCGACTGAAATTTTACGGAAAAAATGGGTTATGAAATTTATATCAGGTTCTCGATTTTTTAATAAAAATAAAAGGGCATAGGGAGACATCCGCTTCTCTTAAGTAACTACATACAGAGAAACAATTAAACTTTTACCGAGTTACTTGAAATTTACAGAGGACTGGGGAGAGGTTACGGGATTAATAGTTAATACCTGATTTTGTGATATTTGGACGGAAGAGAGGCCGCCCTTTTAGGCTTATAATTTGCTTGACATTTTCTGGGACGTTTACAAAAGATACGCTACATCACTTTTCGATATTTAGTCGGGGAGCAGGTCCTCCTCTAAAACTGCAAAAAACAACAATTCTTAAGTTTTCTTGAAATTTACATAGGCGGTGGGGGAAGGTTATGAACGAAGAGGCAACCTTCCTTGCCCCACACTTGAAGGAAAGTTTCAAGAATTTTCAGGGAAGGTTAGGGGTGCTATTCACTACGGTGTGTGATTTTTCGATATCTGGTTGTGGAAGGGGAAAATTGAAATAAACTTTGTCGATTTACTTCGATAGCATTTATAGGGACCATTGAGTAGTTGCGAAATTAATATAGGATACGTGATAGTCCGATATCAGGTCGGAGTGGAGCGAAGGTGGGGGAGGGTTGCCTTTTGTCCGTTTTTTTTCTTCTTAAATTGAAAGTAGAGGGTTGCCCGTAAATGGGAATTCGGTACATGATTTTATGATTTTTGCACAGGCTTCTTCCAGACTTCTTTTTAGTAGAGAACTTAAGTTTACATGAAATTGGCAGCCAACGTAGAGGGTGCATCATTTTCTAAAGTTTTAGCAAATGTTAATGTGGTAAAGTTTTTTACTATTTTTGCTTTTTCCGATTTATTGGATGGGAAACAGTAATTCTTTGTATGTTATTATAATATAGTGCTTAATTTTCAGATATGTTGAGGAGAAGGATACCTTTCCTTGACAAACCACACTTTAAATTAACAAGAAATATAGAAGAAGGTAGACCCTCTCCCGCCGTATTTGTACCTGTAAACGAAAAATCAAGTAGTCCGATTTGTTTAAAAGAATTCAAATCTTTTCGAATTTGTTTTCAGCACGAAGGATATAGTTGACTAAGTTAACGCAAAATATTCCTCCAAATATGCTTCGGAAGGCGCAGCGAAGCGGGCCGGGTTACGCTAGTGTTCTATAGAAATAAAATTTTGACAAAATTTTCTATATAAATAAAGTATTGAAAAATTTTTCCATAGAAATAAATTTTTGGCAAAATTTTCTATAAAAAAAAATTTGGCAAAATTTTCTATAGAAATAAAATTTTGGCAACATTTTCTATAGAAATAAAATTTGGAAAAATTGACAACATTTTCTATAGAAATAACATTTTGACAAAAAATTTCTATAGAAATGAACTTTTGACAAAATTTTCTGTAGAATTAAAATTTTTACTAAAATTTCTATAGAAATAAAATTTTTACAAAATTTTCTATAGAAACAAAATTTTTACCAAATTTTCTATAGAAATAAAGTTTTGCAAAAATTTTTTATAGAAATAAAATTTTAACACAAATTTTCTATAGAAATAAAATTTTGACAAAATGTTCTGTGATAAAACAAATTTTGACAAAATTTTCTACAGAAATAAAATTTTGACAAAATTTTCTATAGAAATAATATTTTGACAAAATTTTCTATAGAAATAAAATTTTACAAAATTTGGTATAGAAGTAAATTTGTGATAAAATTTTCTATTGAAATCACATTTTGACAAAATTTGCTATAGAAATAAAATTTTGCAAAAATTTTCTACAGAAATAAAATTTGGACAAAAATTTTCTATGGAAATAAAATTTTGACAAAATTTTAAACAAAATTTTCTATAGAAATTAAATTTTGACAAAATTTTCTATAGAAATAAATTTTTGACAAAATTTTGTATAGAAATAAAATTTGAAAATATTGACCAAATATTCTATAGAAATAAAAATTTGAAGAAAATTATATACATTGAATATGATATAAAACATTTTTTTTTCGAATAAAAAACATTTTTTAACACTAACCAACAACAAATTTCAACATAAGATTTTTTTTGAATTTGATAGATTTTTTTTTAATTCGGTAGATTATTTTTGGCACGAGTGTCAACCGTGCTATTCAGTCCATTCTAATACTGCAGTGGTGAAATTCTCTCTTATCCCTGAATGCTGCCCGATTCTATGTTTAGCTCAATGACAATGGACCTCCTTTTTGTACCCTCCACCATAGGATGGGGGTATATTAACTTTGTCATTCCGTTTGTAACACATCAAAATATTGCTCTAAGACCCCATAAAGTATGTATGTATATTCTGGGTCGTGGTGAAATTCAGAGTCGATCCAAGCACGTCCGTCCGTCCGTCCGTCTGTTGAAATCACGCTAACTTCCGAACGAACCAAGCTATCGACTTGAAACTTGGCACAAGTAGTTGTTATTGGATGGTATTGCAAATGGGTCATGTCGGTCCACTTTTACGTGTAGCCCCCATATAAACCGATCCCCAGATTTGGCTTGCGGAGCCCCTAAGAGAAGCAAATTTCATCCGAACCGGCTGAAATTTGGTACATGGAGTTAGTATATGGTCTCTAACGACCATGAAAAAATTGGTCCACATCGGTCCATAATTGTATATAGCACCCATATAAACCGATCTCCAGATTTGACCTCCGCAACCTCTTGGAAGACCAAAATTCATCTGATTCAGTTCAAATTGGGTACGTGGTGCTAATATATGGCCTCAAACACCCATGCAAAAATTGGTCGAAATCGGTCCATAATTATATATAGGCCCCATATAAACCGATCCCCAGATTTGACCTCCGGAACCCCTTGGAAGAGCAAAATTCATCCGATTCGGTTGAATTTTGGTACGTGATGTTAGTATATTGTATCCAACAACCATGCAGGAATTGGTTCATATCAGTCCATACTTATATATAGCTCCCATATAAACCGATCCCCAGAT
Source organism: Haematobia irritans (assembly GCF_050003625.1). Classification (NCBI taxonomy): domain Eukaryota; kingdom Metazoa; phylum Arthropoda; class Insecta; order Diptera; family Muscidae; genus Haematobia; species Haematobia irritans. Next base: position 245,099,095 of record NC_134397.1, on the reverse strand, counting down.
TTGATCCCGGTGCCTTATGGAGAAGCAAACTTCATCCGATCTGGTTGAAATTTGGTACGTGGTGGTAGTATATGGTACCATGCCCAAAGTGGTCCATATCAGTCCATAATCATATATAGCCCCCATATAAACCGATCCTGAGATTTGGTTTTGAAGCCACTTGGAGGAGCAAATTTCATCCGAGTCAGTTGAAATTTGGTACATTGTGCTAGTATATGGCCGTTAACAACCATGCCTAACTAGGTTCATATCGGTCTATAGTTAAATCAGATAAATCGATCCCCAATCACACAAAAATTGGTCCATATCATGTTCATAATTGTATATAGCCCCCATATAAGCGACCTCCATATTTCAATTCTGGCTCTTTACGTATCGTGCAAAAAGTCCATATCGCTTCGTAATTATTTGTAGATTTACCTATACATAACTTTTTTGTCTAATATATACCACGTATGGACTAACTCACAATTTAGAAAACGGTGTTAAGAAGTTTTAAGATACCACAACCCAAGTAATTCGATTGTGGATGACATTCTTCCGTAGAAGTTTCTACGCAATCCATGGTGGAGGTTACATAAAATTCGGCCTGGCCGAACTTACGGCCGTATATACTTGTTTCAATTAGGTTAATTGCCAAAAAAAAAATCAGCTGTTGCCGTTATGTTACGGCTATGTTACATTTTGAGATGCATTAATGCATGTCTCTGAAGAGACACTTTTCTCTTCTCTCTTTGTTGTTCTCACAGGGTAGGATCTCTTTGTCTTCTATGAGCAAATGCTGTTGTCATCTTCATTTTTGTTTTGTAGTAAGTCACCTTTATGCCGACATGAAATTAAATGAAATAAACTAACTTAAATAAAACTTGCATTGCATTAAGTTATATCCTTTCGAATTAAGTTGATGAACTCGACTGATATTTGCTATCTGGATGACCAACTCGAAAACATGATTCTCAGTTTTATTTGTCATCTACTCTCATGCCTCATCCCAGTCATCCAACTCTCAAGCCCAACATTCAAATCCTTTTGAGGTTGTGAGTGTAATAATCATTACTACTATTAACATCATCAGTTTGTTGCAATAGTTATGATTTCATTAATTCACTTAATGGAAGTTGCGGTGATGAATAATTTATTTTATCATTTGCGTCACTTTGCTTTTTTTGTAGCAATTATTATACTGGTGTTGGAGTGCCTTGGGCATGCTAGTATGTGTTTGAGTGCGAGTGTGATTCCGTGTGCAGGCATTTCATGTTATTTTTATTTAATTTACAATAAAACAACAACAACAACAGAAAAAAAATACAACAACAATGAAATGAACAACGAATCAAACAAACAAGCGAATTGGGTGTATCATCGATTTGTTCGGTGCATGAATAAACGAACGAGCGTACGAATGATGGGAATGAATGAGTGTACATGGATGAATGTATGAATCCATTGAACGAATGAATTGAATTGACATCCAATCGATTGGTCTGCTATAAGGATATGCTACAGGTGTTCAATACCATGTTTGTTGTTATTATTTTAATTGTGATTACATCGTTTTGTATGCTTACTCTTTACCACAGATAGGGTGGCATAGCTGAAATTCAATAGGGTTTGTAACATAGAGAAATATTTAGACGATTTATGGAATATATTTTTAATTTTAGATACGATGATTAGTATATATGCTATTGTACGAAATTTCTCTATATTACAAACTGTACAGGGTGAATGATATGAAGTGTAATCAACTTAATGTTGCTATCATTTTAAAATCGTTCGTCTGACAGGTGACTGAATTAAAGGGTACATTTAAAAAACCTGAACACCCCTCATTTTGAAGGTGTGTGTGTGTAGAATGTTGCTCCTATTTTGATTTTGGAATTCACTCTTCAGTTGTCAAAATGCCGTCCAAGCAAGAAGAGCAGCGTATCAAAATTTTGCTCGCGCATCGCGAAAATCCGATCTACTCGCACGCAAAGCTGGCAAAATCGCAAAAGTTGCCTACGTCAAAGCCGACTACAAGCAGCTTCCGGGACAGGAGTTTTATACGGCAAAAGGAAGGGGAAAGGTAGCAGAAATTTTCATGAACATAAAACTGTCAAAGTTCGCAAAGAAATATCTGGTTTGGCAAGCCATCTGTACCTGTGGCTTGAAAAGCAGCATTTTCATAGCTTCCGGGACTGTCAACCAAGAAATTTACGTGAAAGAGTGTTTGAATAAACGTCTGCTACCTTTCCTGAAGAAACACGGTTGTTCCGTACTGTTTTGGCCGGATTTGGCATTTTGCCATTACGGTAAAAAGGCCATGGAGTGGTACGCCGCCAACAACGTGCAGGTGGTTCCCAAGGACAAGAACCCTCCCAACACGCCAGAGCTCCGCCCAATTGAGAAATACTGGGCTATTGTCAAGCGGAACCTAAAGAAGACCAAAAAAACTGCTAAGGACGAGCAGCAGTGCAAAGCAAACTGGCATTCTGCGGCGAAGAAGGTGGACAAGGTGGCTGTGGCCGGTGGCCGGCAATTCGGATTTGGAAAAGCGAAAGCCTAACTGAATATTTTTCCTGAATTTTATACTAATTGAACTTGAAAAAGAAATTTAATTTGATTTTTTAAATAAACGATTTCACCGATTTACACGCGTTTTCTCTTGACCAAATTTTGACCGTATCACCCTTTATTGTAGTGACAGTTATATTTATTGTTTATACGTTTTACGTATTTACAAAAGCATTTTATGTGTTGCATTCAGAAATAAATTTATTCGTGATTAAATTCAAGCGTGATAGTGTGATTGCTTTATATCTGGCTGGAAAGCAATAAGTGGATATCGCTAGAGCCCTCTAGCATTAAGTTAGGTATAGCGGTAGCCCGTTATTTTAGGCAAACTTGGACTACTCAGCCCATTGTGGAACCACAAGTGGTAAACCTGCCTTTTGTCACTGAGTGCTACTAGATTTTATGGTCAGCTCAATGAAAATGGTCCTTATTTGCATACCAGTGTCCGAATTGCGCTTAGAGAAGCTTTGAAACACTCAGAAATATATGAGAAGGAATAATCCACCGTTGAAAAAAGGTTTGGTCGAAACCCATAAGCTTTTATATGCAATGCTAACCATTGAACCATGGTGGCCCACAGCCCTCCAGCATTTCGATGAATGAATAAATCTTTTGTTTCTCGTACGATTGCTCGTTACCAAAAGTGGACGTAAAACTCATGTAATGTCACCACAATAAATCGGATAAGTGAAGTCAAATTTGATTGAAATCTACGCTTTAGTAGTAGAAAAATTGCTGGTGCACTGAACATATGGCGACAAAGAATACAACAAGTTCCAAAACGTGCAAGAGCTTCCCAGCAAAAAAAGCGTCGCCAAAAAAGTACTGAAAATGTTCTTTTTGGATGCGGGAGTGGTGCAAAATTGACGCAGAAGCAATTAATTTAACATGGGCTTGTCATAGGACGGAAGTCCTCCATTTCAACAGCCGTTGCACTGAATTTGCATCACTTCTTTAGGTGTGATCCGAATTCAATGTTTTGGATGTAAATTTAAAAAATCTGTGATATTTTGTCAAATAAATAATTTTTATAATTTTTTATAATTTTTAATGGATTCTAACGCTTGTCGGAAACATTTGACCTCAAATATTTTCAAAAATTCACAAATTTTTCAGATTGGATTTAGCATTTTTGACGACAAAATTTAAATCATTTGCACCATTTTATGAATTCTTACTCTGTTTTTAACCTAAAAGTTAAAATTATCCATTAAAAGTATGAAAAAACTAAGTTATAAAAAATTGAATTAAAATAACTTCCTGGGTAGTTAAAATAAATAAAATCATTGGGAGTACATCTTCTGGAAGTGCTTTTAAAGTTGTGCCTTTGGAAGAACTTCCAAATTTTTTTTGCTGGGTTACCGATGCACAAAAAAAAGGTTGGCCTGGAAAGAGCTCAGGATTTACCGAATATGGATTTCTCTGATGGGAGTTTCCGAACAATCAATAATGATCGAGTTTACTTGCCAAAGAGGTTTAGCTAAAAATTTACACATGTGGTTGACCAGCAGAACTAAGGCGCTTCCGATGGCAAGGGCGTGGGTTGCAGAACCGGCCGGTGGTTGCTCCCCACTCGTATTTAGCGACAGTGGGGTACAAACAAATTGAATTTTATTGGGAAAATGTCCAAGAGACCGCTTGAAGCCTGGATAGACAAAAATTTCGGCCGCATGGACATTCCAACAGGACACCCGGCACGTGTCAACTAAGAATGGCTTATAAAGAAGGTTCGTGGCTTAATTTCTACCGCACAATGGCCATCAAAATCTTTGGATCTCAATCACGGTTGTCACAGTTGGTAGAATTCTTGATGTTTTGGTAGATTTTGCACAGACGTACTTAAATAAAATTTTGACAAAATTTTCTATAGAAGTAAAATTTTAACAAAATTTTCTATAGAAGTAAAATTTTGACAAAATTTTCTATAGAATTAAAATTTTGACAAAATTTTCTATAGAAGTAAAATTTTGACAAAATTTTCTATAGAAGTAAAATTTTGACAAAATTTTCTAGTAATACAATTTTGACAAAATTTTCTTTCGAAATAAAATTTTATCACAATTCTCTATAGAAATAAAATTTTGACAAAATATTCTATACAAATAAAATTTTGACAAAATTTCTATAGAAATTATATTTTGACAAAATTTTCGATAGGCATAAAGTTTTGACAAAATTTTTTATAGAAATAAACTTTTGACAATATTTTGTATAGAAATAAAATTTTAACAAAATTAATAAAATGTTGACAACATTTTCTATAGAAATAAAATGTTGACAAAATTTTCTATAGGAATAAAATTTTGACAAAATTTTCTATAGAAATAAAATGTTGACAAAAAAAATAAAAATTTTCTATAAAAATAAAATTTTGAAAAACTTTCTATAGAAATACAATTTTTAAAAAAATTTCTATAGAAATAAAATTTTGCAAAAATTTTCTATAGAAATAATATTTTGAAAAAATTTTCTATAGAAATAAAATTTGGCAAAATTTTCTATAGAAATAAAATTTGCCAAAATTTTCTATAGAAATAAAATTTTGACAAAATTTTCGATAGAAATAAAATTTTGAAAAAAATTTCTATAAAAATAAATTTTTGAAAAAAAAAATAAAAATAAAATGTTAACAAAATTTTCTATAGAAATAAAATTTTGCAAAATAATATTTTTTTGTTTGGTAGTTGTTTTGTAAAATTTTCCCCTAATTTTGGTAGATTATTTGTGGTTCGAGTGGCAAACGTGATCTTAATTCGTTGGACTTTTGTGCCTAGAGAAAAGTAAGTTAGGCACACTAAACAAAAAATTTACTTGGATCCACAGATTTTGACTTTTCCTTTAAGATTTTGGTATTGATTCCGAGCCAAAGATGCGGTGTCTTTAAAGGGTGATACGGTCAAAATTTGGCCAAGGGAAAACGCGTGTAAATCGGTGAAATCGTTTATTTAAAAAATCATATTAAATTTCTTTTTCAAGTTCAATTAGTATAAAATTCAGGAAAAATATTCAGTTAGGCTTTCGCTTTTCCAAATCTGAATTGCCGGGCCTCACGCTTGACAACTGCCATAAGATTTTGTACAGCCACCTTGTCCACCTTCTTCAGAAAGACAGTTTGCCTTGAACTGCTGCTCGTCCTTAGCAGTTTTTTGGTCTTCTTTAGGTTCCGCTTGACAATAGCCCAGTATTTCTCAATTGGGCGGAGCTCTGGCGTTTTGGGAGGGTTCTTGTCCTTGGGAACCACCTGCACGTTGTTGGCGGCGTACCACTCCATGGCCTTTTTACCGTAATGGCAAGATGCCAAATCCGGCCAAAACAGTACGGAACAACCGTGTCTCTTCAAGAAAGGCAGCAGACGTTTATTCAAACACTCTTTAACGTAAATTTCTTGGTTGACAGTCCCGGAAGTTATGAAAATGCTGCTTTTCAAGCCACAGGTACAGATGGCTTGCCAAACCAGATATTTCTTTGCGAACTTTGACAGTTTTATGTGCTTGAAAATATCTGCTACCTTTCCCCTTCCTTTTGCCGTATAAAACTCCTCTCCCGGAAGCTGCTTGTAGTCGGCTTTGACGTAGGCTTCGTCGTCCATTACCACGCAGTCAAACTTCGTCAGCATCGTCGTGTACAGCCTCCGGGATCGCGCTTTGGCCGTCGTATTTTGTTTATCATCGCGATTTGGAGTCACTACCTTCCTGTAAGTCGATAATCCGGCTCGTTTTTTGGCTCGATGCACGGTTGTAGACGATACATCCAGCTAATTTGCGGCATCTCGGAGAGAGAGGTTAGGGTTTCGCTTGAAACTACCGTCAACTCTCTTTGTCGTCTCAGCGGCTTCCGGTTTTCGATTTCCCCCCGATCCAGACTTCTTGGCTGTCGACAAACGTTCCCCAAACACTTTAATTACATTTATAACGGTTGATTTGGAAACTTTTAGCGATTTTGCCAGCTTTGCGTGCGAGTAGCTCGGATTTTCGCGATGCGCGAGCAAAATTTTGATACGCTGCTCTTCTTGCTTGGACGGCATTTTGACAACTGAAGAGTGAATTCCAAAATCAAAATAGGAGCAACATTCTACACACATACACCTTCAAAATGAGAAATTGACGAATTTCTTTATATTGACCAAATTTTGACCGTATCACCCTTTATGATAAAGACATTTGTTATGGACCTCCACAGCTTTAAATCCAGGATAAGTAAAATTAACATTACACAGAAAAAAAGATCACCAAAATATTTCCAATTAAAAAGTTTATTGAAGTTGAAATTTTTGTTCAATTAATTGAATCAGAAAAAAATTTGGCGTGTAAGATAAAGGGTGATTTGTTAAGAGCTTGATAACTTTAAAAAAAAAAAAAAACGCATAAAATTTGCAAAATCTCATCGGTTCTTTATTTGAAACGTTAGATTGGTCCATGACATTTACTTTTTGAAGATAATTTCATTTAAATGTTGACCGCGGCTGCGTCTTAGGTGGTCCATTCGGAAAGTCCAATTTTGGGCAACTTTTTCGAGCATTTCGGCCGGAATAGCCCGAATTTCTTCGGAAATGTTGTCTTCCAAAGCTGGAATAGTTGCTGGCTTATTTCTGTAGACTTTAGACTTGACGTAGCCCCACAAAAAATAGTCTAAAGGCGTCAAATCGCATGATCTTGGTGGCCAACTTACCGGTCCATTTCTTGAGATGAATTGTTCTCCGAAGTTTTCCCTCAAAATGGCCATAGAATCGAGCTGTGTGGCATGTAGCGCCATCTTGTTGAAACCACATGTCAACCAAGTTCAGTTCTTCCATTTTTGGCAACAAAAAGTTTGTTAGCATCGAACGATAGCGATCGCCATTCACCGTAACGTTGCGTCCAACAGCATCTTTGAAAAAATACGGTCCAATGATTCCACCAGCGTACAAACCACACCAAACAGTGCATTTTTCGGGATGCATGGGCAGTTCTTGAACGGCTTCTGGTTGCTCTTCACTCCAAATGCGGCAATTTTGCTTATTAACGTAGCCATTCAACCAGAAATGAGCCTCATCGCTGAACAAAATTTGTCGATAAAAAAGCGGATTTTCTGCCACTGATTTTGGTAATAAAATTCAATGATTTGCAAGCGTTGCTCGTTAGTAAGTCTATTCATGATGAAATGTCAAAGCATACTGAGCATCTTTCTCTTTGACACCATGTCTGAAATCCCACGTGATCTGTCAAATACTAATGCATGAAAATCCTAACCTCAAAAGAATCACCCTTTACATCTAATTTTCATTTACATTTAATGAAAAACAATTTTGAAGCAAAGTTTATAAACGTTCTTTAAATTTTGGTAAAGGTTCATTATTTCGACGAAATTTTCCCTTAATATTGTGTAAATGGCGTGTTCTAAAATTTAGGCTTTCATATAAGCTCAATATATTTTTTTTTCATTGCACTAAGAAATTCCAAAATGTTGATCATTTCAAGACTGAATGGATCAAAATACCGCAGACCCACTTTTGTACAGCGTGTTCCAATCCAATTCGATCAAGCCCATTCGATCAAATCTAAATTGAAAAAAAAGTGGAATATTTTGGAGCAGTACACTAATATACCCCGAGGACTATTCATTGAAATATTAAAATTTTGCATTAAGGACACAAGGTATTTTAAATATGAGTAAAAGTTTTACAGTCAACAAAAAGGATTACCCATGGGATCTCCAGCTTCACCAGTAATTGCTGATATAGTAATGGAAGATTTATTGGATGACTCGATTGGAAAAATGTCAAATAAGCCCAAAATATTGACGAAATATGTGGACGACTTGTTTGGAATCATAAAGAAAACAGAAACGATCAACACTATCAACGTTCTAAATTCATACAATAAGCTAATTCAATTTACGATGGAAGAGGAAAATGACAACAAACTGGCATACTTGGACACGATAGTAATAAGGAAAGAAAATAGGATTCTTCTTGATAGGTACCAAAAAGACACAGCTTCTGGACGATTGGTCAATTTTCATTCCAAACATCCAAAATCGATGATAATAAACACCGCGAACAATTTCATAAATAGAGTTTTGACAATAAGTGACATGATATATCATAATCAAAATAAGCAAAAGATACGAGACATTTTATTAATGAATGACTTCCCAAAGAAGACTATAAAAGATTTATTACAACGTGCACAGAAGCCAAAAAAGGACAATATCAATAAGGAGCCAAAAATATACAAATCTGTCACTTTTATACCTTGTTTCTCCGAAAGATTCAAAAACTCTGAAATTTATGACAAGGACAAGATTCAACTCGCTTTCAGAACGCACAATACAATGGACCAATTCTATGGGAAAACAAAATCTAAAGTTAAAAAGGAGGACAAATGAAATTTAGTATACCAAATAAAATGTAATGGAGACGGGTCCGACATATGCCAAAAGGTATATGTTGGTACTACAGGAACTAAATTAAAGACGAGAATTTCATCCCACAAATCTGACCACAAGGCTAGAGATAAACCATTGGATCAAAAGACGGCACTCGCAACCCACTGTACACAAACTGGACACAGCCCGAATTTTGACGATGTAGATGTATTAGTGCAAGAGAGTAATCCGTTCCGACGATATACCTTAGAGATGCTTTATATCACCGACGTTCCCAGCGAGAAGAGATTAAACTTTAAAACAGACACAGATAAATGTTCTCAAATGTATAGATACATCATAAAAAACACGGACGCAGACATATTTAGTTGGCAATCAAATTTTCTAAAAAACAGACGTAATCACTCTCTACAATTTTTTGATTATTTCCTAAAAATACTTTAATGTAAATATAAATTGTTTGTGTTACTCGTACATTGTGTACTAATATTTGTTATTTATGTAGATCCCCGTCGAAGACTAACGATGTTAGTCGAAATATTGGAGAATAAAGTTAACAAGTAATCAAAAATCGTAAAAAGGATTTTTTATTAAAAGGACCTCAAGCCAAAATGATAATAAAATAAATTAGAACAACAGATCAACAGAAACGAACTTCATATTATTTCAGAAATTTATTCAAGAAAATTTTTTTTAAATATAGCGCTTTATTTTATTGGATTGCAGTTACATTTTTAAATACTTTTTTTTTGGTTAAATACTTATGGGACTACTGGCATACTCAAAGGCGACTTAAATCTAATTTTAAATATATCTTTTGGAAAACCTTTTGTCTACCGACGACGACAATGAGTCTACAGACTGACGGACAGAAAAGCTTTGGCAAATATACTCTGTGCTTGAGCTTTGTTATTGCTAATTTTACGACAGCTGTTATCTTTCTAACACAAAATGTTAAGATGATAGTGACTGTCTTTAACCGAATGTACTAAATAGTCTCCAAATTTTTGTTAACATTTAGAAGACCATTTTCTCATACTGCCTTTGTCTCTAAAAGATTATCGTTTGTTTCATCCATGTTGTAGCATACATAAAACTCAGCACGACCATCACAACGACCATCATAGTTACTTCAGTGTAATTAACCTGCCGACATAGTAACATACATTCGTACAAACGCACATATTCACTCATACACACACACAATCAAACAATTACACTACACTTTAACAGGTAATCAATGTTTGTAATTCCAAAGAATAAAGAGTAAAAGGTGTAAATGAACAAGAAGAAGAGAGTTTCAACCGTTAGTTGAAATGGGCGAAATAAGAGGACCCTTGGATTGTTAACGATTTTTGCTTTCTTTTGTTTTGTATCACTGCACACAATCTTTTAAACGTTGGGAGTTTTGCAAACTACCGGAAAATGAGATTTGCTTCTTCTAGGTGATTTTGTGTGTGTTCTCTACTTCTCTCTCTCTCTTCGACTCTGTGGTTGTTTTATCACCCGTTTTCAGTTGTCAATTTATGTTAAGGTCATATACGGTTAGATTTTCTTTTGGTGTGTGTTTTTTTTTTCATTTCTTTTAAAGTGAAAATGTAAACGAGTAGAAAATCTTGAATGTTTTAGCAATCACAGAGAGAATTAAATTACACTAAATCGCAAAAAAAAAATGACTGCATTAAATCGATTATGGTTTGTACTTAAATCTTAGAGATGGTAAGAAATTTTTGCTTTCAATCACGAAATTAATTGATACAGTTAAAAAAAATAATTGAAAATGCTTTGATCACAGATATGGTAATAAAAATGGCAATTAAGAAAAATTAATTGATCCGATTTGAAATTTTATTTTGATAAAAAATATAATTGTATCATTTAATTAGCTGATTTAATTTTGTTTGCTTCCAACACAAAATTAATTGATCCCATTAACTTTTAAGTGGCAATGCTTTAATCAAGAACATTATAATTTTAATTAGCGACTTCACTTAAACAGTTTAAGTGATGTTGCTAATTAAAATTTCTATAGAAATAAAATTTTGATAAATTTTTCTTTAGAAATAAAATTTGGCAAAATTTTCTTTAGAAATAAAATTTTGACAAAATTTTCTATAGAAATGAAATGTTGACTGAATTTTCTATAGAAATGAAATTTTTACAAAATTTTTTATAGAAAAAAAAACTTTGAGAAAATTTTTCTACAGAAATAAAATGTTGACGAAATTTTCTATAGAAATATAATTTTGACAAAATTTTCTATAGAAATAAAATTATCATTCTCTTTTTGCAATGTATTAATAAAGCTATTCATGTACAAACAAATACCAGTTACTAAAATCCAATTTATGACAGATACTTCAAAGTAAAAAGGGTTTTCTTAATTCTAAAAGAAAACTTTAAATCAAAGATAGAAATCTTTAAAATACGTCTTAGCTCAAATATGAAGCGTTTTTGTCTTAAATATGAAGATTAAATATATCAGTTAATTTAAAGACGATTTCTTTAACCTAAAAATGTTTTTCGTTACTTGAAAGAACATTTTCCTTACTTCAAAGGCAAACGATTTTAAGAGAGGGAAGCAAATTTCCAAAATGTGTGTACTAGAATTTTGACGATATTTTCGCTAGAAACAAAATTTTGACAAGATTCTCTAAAGAAATAAAATTTCTCTAAAGAAATAAAATTTTGACAAAATTTTCTATAGAAATAAAATTTTGCGAAAATTTTCTATAGAAATAAAATTTTGACAAAATTTTCTATAGAAATAAAATTATGACAAAGTTTTTATAGAAAATTTTGACAAAATTTTCTATATAAATAAAATTTTGACAAAATTTTCTATATAAATAAAATTTTAACAAAATTTTCTATAGAAATAAAATTTTGGCAAAATTTTCTATAGAAATAAAATTTTGACAAAATTTTCTATAGAATTGAAATTTTAACAAAATTTTTTTAAACAAAATTTTAAAAAAATTTTCTATATAAATAAAATATTGCGAAAATTTTGACAAAATTTTCTATACACATTAAATTTTGACATAATTTTCTATAGAAATAAGATATTGCGAAAATTTTCTATATAAATACAAAAAAATTTTGAAAAAATTTTCTATAGAAATAAAATTCTAACAAAATATTTTATAGAAATAAAATTTTGGCAAAATTTTCTATAGAAATAAAATTTTGACAAAATTTTCTATAGAATTGAAATTTTAACAAAATTTTCTATATAAATAAAATTTTAACAAAATTTTCTATATAAATAAAATATTGCGAAAAATTTCTATATACATAAAATTTTGGCAAATTTTTCTATATACATAAAATTTTGACCAAATTTTCTTTTTACATAAAATTTTGACAAAATTTTCTATAGAAATAAGATATTGCGAAAATTTTCTATATAAATTCATAAAATTTTGAAAAAATGTTCTATAGAATTAAAATTTTAGCAAAATATTTTATAGAAATGAAATTTTGGCAAAATTTTCTGTAGAAATAAAATTTTGGCAAAACTTTCTATAGAAATAAAATTTTGGTAAAATTTTCTATAGAAATAAAATTTTGACAAAATTTTTTATAGAAATAAAATTTTGACAAAATTTTCTATAAAAATAAAATTTTGACAAAATTTTCTATAGAATTGAAATTTTAACAAAATTTTCAATATAAATAAAATTTTGCGAAAATGTTCTATATAAATAAAATATTGCGAAAATTTTCTATATATAAAATTTTGACAAAATTTTCTATAGAATTGAAATTTTAGCAAAATTTTCTATATAAATAAACTTTTGCGAAAATTTTCAATATAAATAAAATTTTGACAAGATTTTCTATATACATAAAATTTTGACATAATTTTCTATAGAAATAAAATTTTAACAAAATTTTGTTCTATAGAAATGAAATTTTAACAAAATTTTATTTCTATAGAAATAAAATTTTGACAAAATTTTATTTCTATAGAAATAAAATTTTGACAAAATTTTCTAGAGAATTGAAATTTTGACAAAATGTTTTATAGGAATAAAATGTTGACAACATTTTCTATAGAAACAAAATGTTGACAAAATTTTCTATAGAAATAGAATGTTAAAAAAATTTTACTTTTGAAATAAAATTTTAAAAAAATTTTCTTTTGAAATAAAATTTGATAAAATTTTCTATAGAATTGAAATTTTAACAAAATTTTCTATATAAATAAAATTTTGCGAAAATTTTCTATATAAATAAAATTTTGACAAAAGTTTCTACATACCCAAAATTTTGACATAATTTTCTATAGAAATTAAATTTTGACTTAATTTTCTATAGAAATAAAATTTTGTTAAAATTTTATTGGATTTTTAAGAAAATTTTATTTCTATAGAAATGAAATTTTAACAAAATTTTATTTCTATAGAAATAAAATTTTAACAAAATTTTCTGTATGAATAAAATTTTGAGAAAATTTTCTATAGAAATAAAATTTTGACAACTATTTCTATACACATAAAATGTTGACATAATTTTCTATAGAAATAAAATATTGCGAAAATTTTCTATATACATAAAATTTTGACAAAATTTTCTTACTTTAAAGGTCAACGATTTTAACATAGGAAAGCAAATTTCCAAAATGTGTGTTCTAGAATTTTGACGAAATATTCGATAGAAATAAAATTTTGACAAGATTCTCTAAAGAAATAAAATCTTGACAAGATTCTCTAATGAAATAAAATTTTGACATCATTTTCTATAGAAATAAAATTATGACCAAATTTTTATAGAAAAAAAAAATTTGGCAAAATTTTCTATAGACAAAATTTTGACAAAATTTTCTATAGAAAAAAATTTGCAAAAATTTTCTATAGAATTAAAATGTTGACAACATTTTCTATAGGAATGAAATTTTGGCAAAATTAATAATAAAATATTTGCAAAATTTTCTATAGAAATAACTTTTTGGCAAAATTTTCCATAGAAATTAAATTTTGGCAAAATTTTCTATAAAAATAAAATTTTGACAAAATTTTCAATATATTGAAATTTTAACAAAATTTTCCATAGAAGTAAAATTTTGCGAAAATTTTCTATATAAATAAAATATTGCCAAAATTTTCTATAGAAATAAAATATTGCGAAAATTTTCTATATACATAAAATTTTGACAAAATTTTCTATAAAAATAAAATTTTAACAAAATATTTTATAGAAATAAAAGTTTACAAAATTCGATAGAAATAAAATATTGACAAAATTTTCTATAAAAATAAAATTTTGATAAATTTTTATATAGAAATAAAATTTTAACAAAAATTTTTATAGAAATAAAATTTTAACAAAATTTTTTATAGAAATAAAATTTTAACAAAATTTTTTATAGAAATTTTGATATACAAAAAATTTTACATAATTTTCTATAGAAATAAAATTTAGACAAATTTTTCTATAGAAATAAAATTTTGACAAATTATTCTAGAGAAATGAAATTTTGACAAAATTTTTTATAAGAACAAAATGTTGACAAAATTTATATAGAAATAAAATTTGGCAAAATTTTCTATAAAAATAAAATTTTGACAAAATTTTCTTAAAATTTTGGTAGATTATTTTTGGCACGAGTTGTAACCATTTGTGATGCAATCGCCCTAAGGCATATCAAAACCCCCAATAATTATTTTGGGGGATATGTTCATTGGGGCATTGGTCGACTGGTACGCAAAACATTTACAAAAGCTGACAAAAAGCGGATTGAACTTATGGCTAATGCCATTTCCGTTGCAACTAGCATTACCTTTGATCATTTTTTTCTCTTTTCTTGTTTCCCAGTGTTTTTGATCCACTACTTCCGGATCACAAGTTGGCGATTCAAACTATTTTTTGTGGAAGCTCTGGTTAGTCTGGCTAGTCGATAACTATTCCAGAGGAATAACTTGGTTTAACAACGATACATGTGTCTGAGAACTCTATGGTGAGATAAGAAAAACGATTTCACAAATTTCGAATTGATCGCGTAAAATCGATTAAATGTTAGTGAGCCGAATGTATCTATTTATTTTGGGATCCCGAAACGATTTTAAAAATCATAAAACACAAAAAAAATTTCCAATCATTTGCACAAGAGTATCATTGCTTGACAATGCGGCAAATTTGCCCCTAAACTATCCACAGTGATTGCAAATTTATTACCAATCGATAAAATTAAATTCGAGCAACCTGTGTAGGGAAAATATTGTGTTAACCCGTATAATGGGGGACAAAGTACCAGTTTCCTGTTCTCAAAAAAAAAAAAAACAAAAACAAATCTCTAAAAAATGTTTTAAAAATTCCCACAACTTTCTTTTTGGTGAAAGTTCATAGATTTTTCCTGGGGAATTCTTTTAATTTCACATTGCCACGAAAAGGGGAAGACAAGAAGCAAAAACTTGGAAATATGAAAGAAGAAAGTTTCTTTTACTAATTCCAAAAAAGTTATTAGAAATAAATATTTACAGCATAACTTTTTCACACAAAACGAGAGACTCAATTTCTTGTTGTTGGTTATTTTGCTATTAACTGGAACAAACAAAGATATGTGAAAATGACAGGAGTTTTGATAAACGGAATTTTTTAATTTTTTTTTTTTAAATTTTCATAGGATTTTCTTTGAGAAACAAAATTCTTTTGATTTTGACACATGCCACAAATATTTAGCAAGCCATATATGGCTTTAAAGAGAATGATTTTTCCAGCAATATAATATTAAATGTCATACCAAATTGCTGTAAAAATCATTCAATACCAAGGAAAAAAGCGTTAGTGAAAATGTTCTTTTGGAATCCAGAAGTGGTGCAAAATTGGTGCAAACGCGATTAATTTAACATGGGTTTGTCACAGGACGGATGATCACCATTTCAACAGCCATTTCACTGAATTCACATCACATCTTAAGGTGTGCTCCGAATTCAGTGTTTTTGGATGTGAATTAATAAATTTTGTGATATTTTGATAAGTAATACTAGCGACGCCATCTATGTGTCAGACCGGGGACTTAACAGCCATAGGTAAAACCTTTACATTTGTCTGTGAGAAGCGTACTGGTTGAACTGATCTGTCATCAAACCCCCCTGAAATTTTCAAAGGAAACTATTGTATTTGATTCATGGTGGTGGGTATTTAAGATTCGGCCCTGCCGAACTTGCTACTGTATATACTTGTTTTGTTTAATATATAACCCGTATGAACTAACCATGTAAAATTCATTAGAAAGAATCAAAGTTTGCACTACCTCCGGTTCAAAAATTGGGGATCCAAACTACTTTTTTGTAAGAACTTTTTTTCCTGTGATTTTATTTTTGTACATGTACTCGAATAATCTTTTTTTTTGTTAAACAGAGAACAACTATATTTAAAATATATGTAAAAAAGCCAACATTCGTTGTAACATGTTTAATATTTTTTTTGTGATATATGCTTAATTGCATTATGGTGAAAAATTATTCAGCACATAATCGAATTTTATTAAAAATGATATATTGAAACTATTTCATTAATTTATTTCATTATCATATAAGCCCCCACCCCACTACAACTTATATATTTCTCCCATTGACCTTTTAGCCTTTGCCCCAATGTGGTAAAAATTTCATCGTAATTTTCTGTAGCTATTTTATGCACAAAACTCTAAATAACTCCTTTTGGAAACTGTCCATATTTTACAGAGAGCATGCATGTATTTTGCAATGCATGTCCTTCTTGTTGAAAATATCAACAGCAAATCGATTAATTATTCATAAGTCGAGTGCCATGGAATTGTGGAAAAATGTCAATTTTTATGTTTTCAGTTTTTCAGTTTTTCTATTTTGCTTTTAGTTTCCAATGTCGAAAAGTAGGACAAATGCAATTTCTTATCATTCGTTTACATTTCTATGGCATTTGTTTGAAATGCTTTTTTTTGTATTTTAAAATTCATAGGTCATTGTCCTTTATTTTCATTGTGAAATGTTTTGAAATATTCAAAAGGGATTTAATTTTTCTTTGTTTTGTTTACATTGAAAAAGTTTAAGTTTTGTCAAAGACTAAACAAGAGGTGTGAATGCTTGGAATTTTTTATTCGCATACGCTTCATTGCCCACCGTCGTTAGAAGCGTATCGAAAATATTCTTTTTGGATTCGGAAGTGGTACAAAATTGTCGCAGAAGTGGTGATTTTTATATTTTTTTTATAATTTTTAATGCATTTTAACGCTTGTCGAAAACGTTTGTCCCCAAATATTTTCAAAAATTTTCTAAAATTTTTTTTTATGTTATACATCGTTTTTATTTTTTTATTTTCGGCAGATTTTTTCGAATAAATATATTTCTTCCATTCACAGAAAAAACTGAAGCAAAATAAAAATCAATTATTGGCATAATTGAATGAAAAAATTATATCAAATACGATTTTTATTAAGTCAAACATGAAAACAATTGGTTGAATGAAAAACTGGCAAAAATATCAAAATTCACTGGTAATTGAATTCACAACACATCAATTACTATGTTCAATTGGACCAAGTATAAAAGTTATTGATTTAAGTATAATGCGTAATTGCCTGATAAAACTGTTTGTGACGTTGCTACGTAACGAAAAATAAATTAATACAAACAATAAAATGTAATTTATTGTTATTATTAAGAATCTTCTTAAGAAAATGGTCGAATTTACCCGCAAATAAACCGTGGTATCGGTACCGCGATTCGAAATGTTAACATTTACAACATTTTTGGGGCACCATATTGTATTTTTATCGCAGGTAAGTACCTTTATCTAAATACCAGTTTTTTTGGTCAAGGGCGTTTTTTGGAAACAACACTGAAAGAATTCTCTTCGTAAAAATGAACATTTTCATTGTGAGTCTAACCTGTGACGTGTTGGTAGAATTCTTTCTCTCTCTCAAGAACATTCAAGAAATACTCATGTACGTTCACGCAAACAGAACTTTTAAAGACGATTAACGGTTCACAACAATTTTTAGACTCACGAGAATTCTCGTGACTTCGACTATTAGTCGGGATCACGACGAAAGTATCACAGCACAAACTTTTTACTATGGAAAGTTAATTTAATATATTTAGTACATATTTCTACGTTCGTAAAATTTTTAAAATTCGCTGAAAACTTTAATAAAATATGTAAATGATTTCTTTCGTTGTATAAACTTACACACATCCTGAATTGGGTCGTTTAAAAACTTGCGAATAAGCTTTGGAATATATATACAATTATAATCTTTCTATTTTGTTTTTGCAATTAGTTCGTGTACACGTCAAATTGCCCTATTAATGGATATAAGCCGACTGTCAAAAATATGTGGCCTAGAGGAAAATGTGTTTACTTCGAAAACGGGGATTTCGAAAATTTCTTCCCAGCAACGGAAGGTAAAATCATGTAAAACTTTGAACTATTTTCGAAACTTTGAAATGAATAGATGTTTGTATTACAGAAGAGCAGGATGCCTAAACAAATCGCATATAAATGACGAAGATTTGGGAAATTCCAGCAGGTGGTACAGATAATTCAAAAATTTTGTGAGTTAGCCTGTTAAATACGTCGTTTATACTGAATATTCTGTATTTTTCTACCAAACATGTACTTCGCTGTATTTTCAATTATACATATTTTCAGAATTTCTTTTTTATAATAAAATGCATAATTTTTTTTCAGAGTGTATTTGTATAATTTTCTTAAATTAATATAGATTATATAGTACAAAGATTGTATTGATTAACATCGTAATAAACACAATTACGATAGTAATTGTATAGGTTACAAAATTCTATAAACATTGTACTCAGTTCAATTACGACTGTAATTGAAAACACTATATACTTCGAATACTAATGTATTTGGATTGAGTACTATGTCATTTGAATATTTTGACAAATTCCAATTACATTTATACTCAACGCAAATATGACTTCATTTGAAAATAGTTTTATGACAACCTTACAATTTGGGTAATTGGATTTACAATTTTCGTCATAAGCTGAAAATCAAATACAAAAATAATTGAATTCACAATTTTTGTATTTGATTCAATTATTCACTTTTTTCTGTGATTAAAAATCAAAAAAAAAAAAAAAAATTAAAAATTCTTGTTTACATTGAAAAAGTTTAATTTTTGGAATTTAATGGAATTTTTTATTCGCATACCCTTCATTACCCAACGTCGTTAGAAACGTATCGAAAATATTCTTTTTCGATCCGGAAGTGGTACAAAATTGCAGCAGAAGTGATGAATTTAACATGGGATTCAGTGTCCTGGAAATTTGTGATATTTTGCCAATAATTAATTTTTATAATTTTTAATGCATTTTAACGCTTGTCTAAAACGTTTGTTACCAAATATTTTCAAAAATTCGCAATTTTTCTAAAATGAATTTAGAAATTTTTCCGACAAAATATTAAATAATTTTTTTACCACTTTATTAATTCTTAATCTGTTGTTAGCCTTTTGAAAGAAAAAAAAAATTACCTATTAAAAAACCCAACAAAAAACAGCTTCCAAAAAAGTAGTTTGGATCCCCAATCTGTGGTTCGTTAGTTGGCCAAACTTGCATCATCTCCCATGAATTTTACAGGGACTTGTCATAGGACGAAAGCTCTCCCCATTTGGATCCTTTCCATTGGTTTAGAATTTGTGCCCTGGAAGTTCATTTGAATGAAGAAATTTAAATAGCGAAAAAAAAAACTTTTTTTCAACCAATTTCATTTTTTCATGCATATTACACTGAAATGTTTTTGTATTTTAAAATTCATAGGTCATTGTCCGTTATTTTCTTTGTGAAATGTATTAAAATATTCAAGAGGGGTTTAGTTTTTCGTTGTTTTGTAACATTGAAAAAGTTTTTAAAATATTTTCAAACATTTTCAAAATTTTTTCAAAAATTCACAATTTTTCTAAAAAAAGTAGTTTGGATCCCCAATCTGTGGTCCGGAAGTTGGGCAAACTGGCATCATCTTCAATGAATTTTACATGGACTTGTCAAAGGACGAAAGCACTCCCCCTTTGGATACTTTGCATTGCTTTAGGATTTGTGCCCTGGAAGTTCGTTTGAATGAAGAAATTTAAAAAGCGAAAAAAAAAATTTTATTTTCAACCAATTTCATTTTTTTCAGGCATATTTGTTATTACACTGAAATGTTTTTTTTGTATTTTAAAATTCATAGGTCATTGTCCGTTATTTTCTTCGTGAAATGTAATAAAATATTCAAGAAGGGATTAATTTTTCTTTGTTTTGTAACATTGAAAAAGTTTTTAAAATATTTTCAAATATTTTCAAAAATTCGCAATTTTTCTAAAATGAATTTAGAATTTTTTTCTGACAAAATTTAAATAATTTTTTTATCACTTTATTAATTCTTATTCTGTTTTAAAACTTTTTGAAAAAAAATAGTATTACCAATTAAAAATCCTAGAAAAAAAAAACTTCCAAAAAAGTAGTTTGGATCCCCAATCTGTGGTCCGGAAGTTGGGTGTAATCTCCAATGAATTTTACATGGGCTTGTCATAGGACGGAAGCACACCCTCTTTGGATCCTTTGCCATGCTTTAGAATTTAGCCCTGGAAGTTCAGTTGAATGAAAAAAATTGAAAAGGTGAAAAAAAAAACTTTTTTTCAACCAATTTCATTTTTTTCATCCATATTTTTTGTAAGTACACTGTTATTTTTCTATTATCTAATTTTTACAATTTGAAAAATTTTTCGCTCCGACCAAGGTCTGGGTTTGTTGGCATCATAACAGAACGCCTTAGCACACTCAGCCACAAACGCCATTGAACACAAAGCGTCGAAACGTCAATTCAAATGTTTGTGATATTATCGTAATACGACACAAAGTAATAACATTCTAACTGCTTCTCGATATGTTCATTATTAGTATGAACGAAAATATAAGAAATGTAGGTTCAAATCTCACCACCGGAAATTTTTTGTTTATCAAATATTTTCCTACAAAATTATTTTTATATGTTATACATGGTTTTTATTTTTTTATTTTCGGCAGATTTTTTCGTATAAATATATATTTTTTCCATTAAAAAAAAAATAATAATAATAATAATAAATAAATCGTAATTTGCAAAAAACTTCTCAAAAGAACTTCCATGGAAGCGAAAAAGTGAAACGGAACAGGTTTAAATCCCAGCGGGGATAAAATTTATTTTTTTATTTCTATTTTATTTTTTTACTTTTTTATTATTTTTAAATTTTTTTTGTGAAATTTAATTGTCCAAAACTGAAATTTGCACTAAAAATAGCCTAATTGCGTACTTTCTAATACTTTTTCTAAAGGACTGCATCGGAAGTGGAAAAAATCATTGGTGGATCCCACGATGTGCTTTAGAAAAAATGTTTATGGACTTGTCCAAGAGGACTGCATCGAAATTTGTAAAAAATCGATGGGGGATTCTGGGATGCGCTTTATAAGAAATGTTTGTGGAACAACTTTTGATTTTTTTGCTGGGATATGAAAAAACGAGTTATAAAAAATCAAATTAAAAGAACTTCCGTTATAGTTAACATAAAATAAAGAACATCTTTGGGATGATATTTTGGGAAGTGCTTTTAAAGTTGTGCCTTTTGAACAACATGGACAAATTTTTTTGCTGGCTATATATGGGGTGAAAGGCATAGTAAATTTTGTGTTAATAATTTCAATCATGCATATTTTTTTACGGGCTCAATTTTTATGAGAAAAATGTTCCTGATTTTAATAATTTTTATACTCTCTACCATAGGATGAGGGGTATATTAACTTTGTCATTCCGTTTGTAACACATCGAAATATTGCTCTAAGACCCCATAAAGTATATATATTCTGGGTCGTGATGAAAGTCTGAGACGATCTAAGCATGTCCGTCCGTTCGTCCCTCTGTCCGTCTCACATTGGGGTTTTTGATACCAAAAATGGGAATTAATTGAAAAATGAAATTTAGGAGAACCGAAAAAATTTTTATAGTCGGTAAAAGTACACAAAATTCCACATCACTAGCGCAAAAATTGTGTCTTTGACAAGTACCGTTGTGTCACTATATATGTTTGAAGTTGGAGTTATTTTACGTTTTCCTTGCGTGCGATATAAATGTAAATTATTGGTGTCTTAAAAATTAGTTTTGTGTGTTTTCTAAAGCGATAATTAAAAAAATAATAATGGAACCTTCATCCTCAGGTTAATAAGATTATTTTTGTGTTTTTTATTTTTATATTTGACATGTGTTATTATATGAAATTTAGTTTCGCTCGTAAGTCTTTAAATTAGAGGATTTCGAGAAATATGTCGACAAATAGTTGTGAATAAAGCCAAATTAAGTAAAAAAGTTTATTTTTTCTAAAACAATAAACTCTTTTGAAAGCATAGATGAAAAAGTTGTCTGCACTTTTTTGCACATTTTGAAATTAAATGGAAATACATTTTTCAACCACTGGTACTATATGTCCCCAACTGTTCACAAATATTTATTACTTGGAGCAGAAATAATTAACCACGCTTTACTTCCAATTGGACAGTTGTCGGCGGAAGCGCTAGAAGCTAGAAACAAAGATTTTAAAAATTTTAGAGAGCATTTTTTGCGAAAATGTTCTATGGAAAAGTCAAATGAAGAGATATTTAAAAGACTGTTAATTAACATACTTCGGATCCAGTTATATCAGAAATGAGAAATTAAAAGAGAAGAAACACCACAATTTGCCTATGGAAGCAATTCAAATGTTGATATTTGAGTCAAATCTTGATGGTGATCAAAATGCCAGTGTTGATGATAATGATACATATAGTAATTTTACTGACGATGATGATAATAATTGTTAAGAATCAGATCAAAAAGCAGATATTCATTCTCTTTTTTTTTTGTTGCAAATTAAATAATGGAAAACAAATAAAATGTGGACTAAAAAATATTTAAAATTTGATTGGTTTTATGTCTTTTAGTGAATTTGGCCGAAAAAAGTTAAAACTATAAACAGGGAAAGCTACTTCGAATTAATTCCCACTTTTGACATCAAAAACCCCACTGTGCGTCTGTTGAAATCACGCCAGCTTCCGAACGAAATAAGCTGTCGACTTGAAACTTGGCACAAGTAGCTGTTATTGATGTAGGTCGGATGGTATTGTAATTGAGTCATATCGGTTCACTTTTACGTATAGGCTGAAATTTGGTACGTGGTGTTGGTATATGGTCTCTAATTGCCATACAAAAATTGGTCTACATTGGTCCATAATTATATATAGCCCCCATATAAACCGATCCCCAGATTTGGCTTGCGGAGCCTCAAAGAGAAGCAAATTTCATCCGATCCGGCTGAAATTTGGTACATGGTGATAGTATATGGCCTGTGATAACCATGCAAAAATTGGTCCATATCGGTCCATAATTATATATAGCCTCCCCACATATTTGGCTTGCGGAGCCACAAAGAGAAGCAAATTTCATCCGATCGGGCTGAAATTTGGTGCATGGTGTTGGTATAAGGCCTCTGAAAACCATGCAACATTTGGTCTTAGTACGTGGTGTTAGTATATGGTCTCTAACAACCATGCCAAAATTGTTCCATATCAGTCTATAGTTATATATAGCCGATCCCCAATCACACAAAAATTGGTCCATATCGGTTCATAATCATGGTTGCCACTAGAGCCTAAAATAATCTACCAAAATTTTATTTCTATAGAAAATTTTGTCAAAATTTTATTACTATAGAAACATTTTCCACGATTTTATATCTATAAAAAAATTGAAAAAGTGAACATTTTTTTCTATAGAAAATTTTATCATAATTTTATTTCTTTAGAAAATGTTGTCAAAATTTTATTTCTATAGAAAATTTTGTCAAAATTTTATTTTTATAGAAAATTTTGTAAAAAATTTAGATCTATAGAAAATTTTCTTAAAATTTTATTTGTATAAAAAACCTTGTCAAAATTTTATTTCTATAGAAAATTTTATCACAATTTTATTTTCATAGAAAATTTTGTCAAAATGAATTATATACGTATTTAATCGCCCTTTTTTTAGTTTAATATATACCACGTATGGACGAACTTAAAATTTAGAAGACGGTGTTAGGAAATTTCAAGACACCTTGCCATTGGCAAGTGTTACCGCAATTTATGTAATTCGATTATGGATGACAGCTTTTAATAGAAGTTTCTACGCAATCCATGGTGGAGGGTACATAAGCTTCGGCCTGGCCAAACTTACGGCTGTATATACTTGTTTTTATACCCTGCGCCACACTGTGGAACAGGGTATTATAAGTGAGTGCATATGTTTGCAACACCCAGAAGGAGACGAGATAGACACATGGTGTCTTTGGCAAAAATGCTCAGGGTGGGCTCCTGAGTCGATATAGCCATGTCCGTCTCTCCGTGAACACATTTTTGTAATCAAAGTCTAGGTTGCAGTTTTAGTCCAATCGACTTCAAATTTGGCACAAACATGTGTCGTGTAGCCAAGTGTGCCAAATTTTATTGAAATTGGTTCAGATTTAGATATAGCTCCCATATATATCGTTCGCCTGATTTACACTTATAAAGGGTGATTCTTTTGAGGTTAGGATTTTCATGCATTAGTATTTGACAGATCACGTGGGATTTCAGACATGGTGTCAAAGAGAAAGATGCTCAGTATGCTTTGACATTTCATCATGAATAGACTTACGATCTGCCACAACGTCGAATTTTCAGTGAATGGGCCCTAGAAAAGTTGGCAGAAAATCCGCTTTTTTATCGACAAATTTTGTTCAGCGATGAGGCTCATTTCTGGTTGAATGGCTACGTAAATAAGCAAAATTGCCGCATTTGGAGTGAAGAGCAACCAGAAGCCGTTCAAGAACTGCCCATGCATCCCGAAAAATGCACTGTTTGGTGTGGTTTGTACGCTGGTGGAATCATTGGACCGTATTTTTTCAAAGATGCTGTTGGACGCAACGTTACGGTGAATGGCGATCGCTATCGTTCGATGCTAACAAACTTTTTGTTGCCAAAAATGGAAGAACTGAACTTGGTTGACATGTGGTTTCAACAAGATGGCGCTACATGCCACACAGCTCGCGATTCTATGGCCATTTTGAGGGAAAACTTCGGAGAACAATTAATCTCAAGAAATGGACCGGTAAGTTGGCCACCAAGATCATGCGATTTGACGCCTTTAGACTATTTTTTGTGGGGCTACGTCAAGTCTAAAGTCTACAGAAATAAGCCAGCAACTATTCCAGCTTTGGAAGACAACATTTCCGAAGAAATTCGGGCTATTCCGGCCGAAATGCTCGAAAAAGTTGCCCAAAATTGGACTTTCCGAATGGACCACCTAAGACGCAGCCGCGGTCAACATTTAAATGAAATTATCTTCAAAAAGTAAATGTCATGGACCAATCTAACGTTTCAAATAAAGAACCGATGAGATTTTGCAAATTTTATGCGTTTTTTTTTAAAAAAAGTTATCAAGCTCTTAACAAATCACCCTTTATGACCACAGTGGCCAATCTTTTACTCCGATTTAATTGAAATTTTGCACAGGGTGTAGAATTAACATTGTAGCTATGCGTGCCAAATTTGGTTGAAATCGGTTCAGATTTAGATATAGCTCCCATATATAGCTTTCGCCCGATTTACACTCATATGACCACAGAGGCCAATTTTTAACTCCGATTTAGTTGAAATTTTGCACAGGGAGTGGAATTAGCATTATAGCTATGCGTGTCAAATTTGGTTGAAATCGGTTCAGATTTAGATATAGCTCCCATATATATGTTTTTCTGATTTCGACAAAAGTGGTCACAATACCAAAATTTTCCTTGTCGAAAAGTTGTAAAAATGACTCTAATTTTCCTAAACTTCTAATACATATATATCGATCGATAAATCATAAATAAACTTTTGCGAAGTTTCCTTAAAATTGCTTCAGATTTAAATGTTTCCCATATTTTTTTACTAACATTGTGTTCCACCCTAGTGCATTAGCCGACTTAAATTTTGAGTCTATAGATTTTGTATAAGTCTATCAAATTCTGTCCAGATCGAGTGATATGTAAATGTATGTATTTGGGACAAACCTTAATATATAGCCCCCAAACATTTGACGGATGTGATATGGTATCGAAAATTTTGATGTACAAAGTGGTGCAGGGTATAATATAGTCGGCCCCGCCCGACTTTAGACTTTCCTTACTTGTTTTTTCTATTTTAATGACT
This sequence comes from Haematobia irritans, assembly GCF_050003625.1. Classification (NCBI taxonomy): domain Eukaryota; kingdom Metazoa; phylum Arthropoda; class Insecta; order Diptera; family Muscidae; genus Haematobia; species Haematobia irritans. The sequence continues at coordinate 245,072,972 of NC_134397.1, read as the reverse complement.
TGAACTAAAAATGAGGAAATAGTTATACGCAAATGAATTTTATTAAATTTAAAAATAGTTCATATTTTACTAAAATGATTGAAGATTACTTAAATTGTGTTCATTAGTTTCTGAAATTAGTACATTTTCCTCAAATTGTGTCTATCTCGAATCTCATAGAGCGCTAAAGACATTTTAATATTTCTTGGCTCCAATTTTTTCTTTCAAAAAATGAATTTTTCTTAAATAATCGAAAAGAAAATATTATTTTTAATAAATTTTCTTCAATTTAAAAAAAAATAAACTTATTTGCATCATGTTGCAATAAGTAAAATATTTGTTTGTAGTAAAAATTTATTATTTTTTTCTCAAAATTTTCCACATTTCAATTAAATTTTCGTTTTTTTAAGTATGTTTCAAATATTTTATGAACTAAACCTGGGTATAAAGTTCAATGACCGTACATATAAGTTCAATATGAACTGAAGGAAAATAAACGATTCCCAAAAATAGTAAGAATGAACTACCAGGGTATTAAATTTTCCTGGTTTTAACAACGCTATGTGGAAATCTGTTTTATTGTTTCAACGGAGCATTTGATTTATATAAAATTACTATTTTTAAGCTGACATTAAATTTCCTTTGTAAAAGATTTAAATTTGACGAATGGTCATAAACATTAACTAACGTGATAATTATCAAACATAAATCAACATTTGATTGTGGTCTTAAGCATAAATGGGAGATTGAAGCAGATAAGCTCATTTTAAATTAACATGATCCAGTTTCGGATTTTTTCTATACCTCATTGTATTTATTGAAGATTATAATTTTTGTGAGCTGACCTTGAAATCGCTTTGAAATAAGTTTGAATTCCAGTCATCGTTGGCATCCCTATTATTAATATAGGCTATACCTTTATGCCTATAAATATAAATAATTTTATATAAAATTACTTATATTTGAACTTAACATGAATTTCCTTTGAAATAGCCTTGAATTTAAGCCGCAAACATACACAATGCCAAATGTTATAGTTAGCATCCTATAAAGCCTTTGAGCATCTTGCTCTAGAGCACCTTCATTCGGGGGTTAAAAAACGTTAACTACCACAGAAGTTGTGCAAGGTCTAAAAGTAATCAAAAATCTCCCATTTGCCTTAAAAATATCCAAAGAATCTCGGAAGTCTCGTTTTTAGTGCACTATTATATGTCTAGTTCATGCATTTGTTAACCTCAAATTCAGTAGCACTTTTAATGAATCTTTGAAATTGCCCCCTTAATTAAATAAATGGCAAACTTAATATAAAGTTCTTTTATACTCTCAGACAATATAAAATATGGTCATAAGAAGAGATCGCTGGGGAGGGTGATAGGAACAAAATCCTATTATCTACTTTGCTCGTGCTCATTCATATTTTATGAGTGTACTTTTCAACACTGTGTCTTGCCTTTGGCTTATTTCTCAGGGGTATTTTCATAAGGTGTTCAGAAAACACGAAATCATACTCAACACTCTGCAACTCTCTTTATTACCCTATCTCCCTAGCTCTCGCTCTCTGTCTCTCCCTGTCTCTCTTACACTCACTCTTAATATTAACCTGTTGTGAATTATCCTAATTTCAGTTTTCAAGTTTTCAGTTTCACATAACAATTATTACAGTTTGAAACTTTTCGTTTTCTTTTTTTCTTTTTTTTTTCCTTTAAGTTCGAAAACAAGCACCTGAACTGTCTGTATTCGACAGACAGAACGCAACACGTTTTAAGGTTACCGCTATCTTTTGTGCGCTTTGTGTTGTGTGAGTGTTTTTTTTTGGCCATGAAAGGCGGGGAAGTCGATGAAGTTTAACAAATGCCGTGAAGTTAATTAAAAGTTGAAATCCTTCATGGCAAATGAATGGTATAAATTATCTTTTAGTTAACAACAATAGCAAAAACAACAACAACAACATCAGCAGTTTTAGGTTAGAAATGAATATAATAAATAAATGCGTATAACAGGTAGCGTTAAGCTAATAAAAATGAAATTGATTGACCTGTCAATTTGTGTGGTACGAAAAGATATTGCTCTCAAATATAGATTCATTGGGTGAAATGTGAAAGGAAAAAGGACCACAATATTTTTCTCTTAAAAAAGGGAAAAAACGAACTAAAAGTAAAGAAAAAATCATTGGCCCCAACTCATGAACATTCTAACCATACATTATTTCATTCTTACCAATTTTGGGAATCGTACGAAAATTTTCGTTTGCTTTAGTTCATATGTGTAATTTTATACCCACGTTTAGTTCATAAAATGTACAAGACATACTTCAAAAGAGGAACATTTCATTAGGCTGTGGAAAATTTCGAAAAAAAAAATAATAAAATTTAACTGCAAACAAATAATTCTTTAGTAATAAAAATAAATTTAGCGTTAGTTGAACTACGGAGTTTTTCAGTGTTCGTTTGACTCAAGATCATATGGCAAAAACAAGTTTGAAAGGTTTCACAGGCTTTTGAATAGTATCAGATAACGTCAAAGAATTATTGATCATTTAAATAGAGGGAAGGTTTAGATTTTAAATTTTTCTTCAATATAAATTGCAGTAACACAGCAAACTTATTTTAAATAAGTAAAATATTTTTAAAAAAGTGTTATAAAAAATATTTCTAGGTTACAGTTACAGAATGATGATCAATTAAAGCTGTAACTGAGTTTTTTTTGTTCAATTGCATTGTAATCGAAATTATTTCAAGCACCGAAATAAAATGTCAATCAAAAATATTTAAACAATTTAAGAAAGACATATACTTGCATTTCTTAAATTGTTTAAATATTTTTTATTGACATTTTATATCGGTGCTTGAAATAACGGGCCAGAGTACGGCCCGTCCGAATCTTGAATATCCACCACAATAGAACACCAAACAAACTTTTCTTTGAAAACATCTCTTCGTATTGGATTGTCATGACGGTTGCCACTCAAGCCAAAAATCATCTACCAAAATTTGAAGAAAATTTTACCCAAAAACTACCAACCAAAACAAATATAATTTTGCCAAATTTTCTTTAAATAGACAAGTTTCCAAATTTGTTATTTTTAAAGAAAATATACTCAAAATTTTATTTTTAAAGAAAATTTTCTCAAAATTTTATTTCTACAGAAAAATATCTCAAACTTATATTTTTTTTATTGAAAAATTTGTCAAAATTTTATTTGCATACAAAATTTTGTCAAAATTTTATTTCTATAGAAATTTTTTCAAGATTTTATTTCTAACTTTTGTCAAAATTTTATTTCTATAGAAAATTTTGTCAAAATTTTATTTGTATACAAAATTTTGATTTCTACAAAAAAAAATTATTTATATAGAAAAATTTGTCAGAATTTTATTTATATAAAAAAATTGTCAAAATTTTATTTCCATAGAAAATTTTGTCAAATTGTTTTTTTGTATAGAAAATTTTGTCAAAAATTTTATTTCTAACTTTTCTCAAAAGTTTATTTCTATAGAAAATTTTGTCAAAATTATATTTCTATAGAAATTTTTGTCAACATTTTATTTCTATAGAAAATTTTGTCAAAATTGTATTTCTATGGAATATTGTGTCAAAATTTTATTTCAATTGAAAATGTTTTCAAAACTTTATTTCTATAGAAAATTTTGTCAAATATTATTTCTATAAAAAATTTTATTTCTATAAAAAATGTTGTCAAAAATTTTATTTCTATAGAAAATTTTGTCAAAATTGTATTTCTATAGACAATTCTGTCAAAATTTTATTTCCATAGAAAATTTTGTCAAAATTATATTTCTATAGAAAATGTTGTCAAAATATTATTTCTAACTTTTCTCAAAATTTTATTTCTACAAAAAATGTTGTCAAAATTATATTTCTATAGAAATTTTTGTCAACATTTCATTTCTATAGATCTGGCTGAGATAGATAACTCAATTTTGGGCCCTTTATGCTAACTCCTTATGAAGAAAACATTTGGTAATTATCCTCTTACAAATTGAATCATCTTTACTCCCACTGTACATCATCTTTTCATATAACTCCAAGTTCCTTAATCTTATCTTTATTTCGTTTTATTACCGCAGTAATGCAACAACACGATGATGATGTACAGTGGGAGTAATGATGATTCCATTTGTAAGAGGATAATTACCAAATGTTTTCTTCATAAGGAGTTAGCATAAAGGGCCCAACATTGAGTTATCTATCCCAGCCAGATCTATACTGAAGACTGTGGAAAGGTTCATTCGCCCGAACAGAAACATGTACAGTATAAGCGTGTATAGATTTGCATCTGGCGTTTTCTTTTTAATGACTCATTGATAAAAAAGTTCCTTAATCTAAATTGTCCATTAAGCTCGAATAATAATTGTAAAATTAAAGACAATTATATTTCTATAAAAATTTTTGTCAAAATTTTATTTCTATAGAAAATTTTGTCAAAATTTTGTTTCTATGGAAGATAGTTACAAAATTTTATTTCTATAGAATATCTTGTCAAAATTTTATTTCTATAGAAAATTTGGCAAATATTGTTTCTATAAAAAAAAAATTATTTCTATAGAAAATGTTGTCAAAATTTTATTTCTATAGACGATTTTGTAAAAATGTTTGTCAAAATTTTATTTCTATAGAAAATTTTGTCAAAATTATATTTCTATAGAAAGTTTCGTCAAAATTATATTTCTATAGAAAATTTCGTCAAAATTTTATTTGTATACAAAATTTTGATTTCTAAAGAAAATGTTCTCAACATTTTATTTCTATAGAAAATTTTCTCAAAATTTTATTTCTATAGAAAATTTTGTCTAAACTTTATTTCTATGGAAAAATTTGTCAAAATGTTATTTCTATAGAAAATTTGTCAAAACGTTATTTCTGTAAAAAATTTGGTCAAAATGTTATTTTTATAGAAAATTTTGTCAAAATTGTATTTTTATAGAAATATTTGTCAAAATTTTATTTCTATAGAAATTGTTGTCAAAATTATATGTCTATAGAAATTGTTGTCAAAATTTTATTTCTATAGAAAATTTTGTCGAAATTTTATTTCTATAGAAAAATTTGTCAAAATTTTATTTGTTTAGAAAATGTTGTCAAAATTTTATTTGTTTAGAAAATTTTGTCAACATTTTATTTCTATGGACAATTTTGTCAAAATTTTATTTCCATAGAAAATTTTGTCAAAATTATATTTCTATGGAAAATTTTTTCAAAATTGTATTTCTATAGAAACTTTTATTTCTACAGAAAGTTTTGTTAAAATTATATTTCTATAGAATATTTTGTCAACATTTTATTTCTATAGAAAATTTTGTCAAAACTTTATTTCTGTAGAAAATTTTGTCAAAATTTTATTTCTATAGAAATTTTGTCAAAATTTTATTTCTAACTTTTCTCAAAATTTTATTTCTATAGAAAATTTTGTCAAAATTTTATTTCTGTAGAAAATTTTTTCAAAATTATATTTCTATAGAAAATTTTATTTCTACAGAAAGTTTTGTTAAAATTATATTTCTATAGAATATTTTGTCAAAAATTTTATTTGTACAGAAAATTTTGTCAAAATTTTATTTCTGTAGAAAATTTTGTCAAAATTTTATTTCTATAGGAAATTTTGTCAAAATTTTATTTCGAAGTTTTCTCAAAATTTTATTTCTATAGAAAATTTTGTCAACATTTTATTTCTGTAGAAATTTATTAAAAATTATATTTCTATAGAAATTTTTGTCAAAAATTTATTTCTATAGAAAATTTTGTCAACATTTTATTTCTATGGAAGATTGTGTCAAAATTGTATTTCTATAGAAAATGTTGTCAAAACTTTATTTCTGCAGAAAATTTTGCCAAAACTTTATTTCTATAAAAAAGTTTTGTCCAAATTTTATTTCTATAAAAATTTGTCAAAATTTTATTTCTATGGACAATTTTGTCAAAATTTTATCTACCATAGAAAGTTTTGTCAAAATTATATTTCTATAGAAAATTTTGTCAAAATTTTATTTCTATAAATTTTGTCAAAAATTTATTTCTATAGAAAATTTTGTCAAAAAATTTATTTCTATAGAAAATGTTGTCAAAATTTTATTTCTATAGACACTTTTCTCAAAATTTCATTTCTATAGAAAATTTTATTTCTACAGAAAGTTTTGTTAAAATTATATTTCTATAGAAAATTTGTCAACATTTTATTTGTATAGAAAATTTTGTCAAAAATTTAATTTGTATAGAAAATTTTGTCAAAATTTTATTTCTGTAGAAAATTTTGTCAAAATTTTATTTCTATAGGAAATTTTGTCAAAATTTTATTTCGAAGTTTTCTCAAGATTTTATTTCTATAGAAAATTTTGTCAACATTTTATTTCTGTAGAAAATTTATTAAAAATTATATTTCTATAGAAATTTTTGTCAAAAATTTATTTCTATAGAAAATTTTGTCAACATTTTATTTCTATGGAAGATTGTGTCAAAATTGTATTTCTATAGAAAATTTTGTCAAAACTTTATTTCTGCAGAAAATTTTGCCAAAACTTTATTTCTATAAAAAAGTTTTGTCCAAATTTTATTTCTATAAAAATTTGTCAAAATTTTATTTCTATGGACAATTTTGTCAAAATTTTATCTACCATAGAAAGTTTTGTCAAAATTATATTTCTATAGAAAATTTTGTCAAAATTTTATTTCTATAAATTTTGTCAAAAATTTATTTCTATAGAAAATTTTGTCAAAAAATTTATTTCTATAGAAAATGTTGTCAAAATTTTATTTCTATAGACACTTTTCTCAAAATTTCATTTCTATAGAAAATTTTATTTCTACAGAAAGTTTTGTTAAAATTATATTTCTATAGAAAATTTGTCAACATTTTATTTCTATAGAAAATTGTGTCAAAATTTTATTTGTATAGAAAATTTTGTCAAAAATTTAATTTGTATAGAAAATTTTGTTAAAATTTTATTTCTATAGAAAATTTTGTCCAAATTGTAGTTCTATAGCAAATTTTGTCCAGATTTTAGTTCTATAGAAAATGTTGTCTAAATTTGTAGAGGAAGTGCATAAGATTCTTTTTCAGCTCTTGTTGTTGTAATGATTTTTAACTTTTATAGTTCCAGCAGAACAGAAGTAAACGTCAAATTCGCCTATTTGGAAATGTTATAGTGAAAGAAGGCAGGCAAACGTATTCTGAATAATAATAATGTATATCTCTATATTTTATGAATTGATGTATTCTCAGTGATGACACAGAAGGGTTTTTGATGTTTATTGTCCAAACGCCAAGAACAGAATGACAATATTTCTCAAATATTTTCTTATTTAAAAGAATTTATGCTTAACCCAACTGTAGTGATACAAATAAATTGTCGATGATCACCGTTCCGGCAAAATTGTTGTCAATCTCAGCGGTCGTTTGAACAAATGCGGAGTCATCTCTCCCCGTTTCGATGTTCCCATCAACGACATTGAAAAGTGGACCAACAATTTGTTGCCCTCCCGTCAGTTCGGTTATGTTGTCTTGACCACCTCCGGAGGCATTAAGGATCACGAAGAAGCCAGAAGAAAAGATTTGGGTGGTAAAATTTTTGGCTTCTTCTTCTAAGCAACCAATAGTACCACATTCAACACAATCTACGCTTAAATTCTGTTGATTTCAAATGAAAAGCGGAGGCGTCGTCCATCAGCAGCAAACACAATACACCAACATGTGTTTGATGTGTTTGTTTTTTCAAAAACAAGGAAAACAAATTTTTTTTTTTTTATTATAAAGTGATTTTTGCTTAATTTTAAGCATAGAAAGAGGATAATAAAAAAAAAACTTACAAAAAAAAGAGTGATGCTGTTGTTACAAAATAAATGAGATCAAATTGAGTATTTCGAAAAATTGAGTTATTATTAAAAGAGAGCGAGAGACTATTAGTGATGAAACAATAAGACGACTCTAATGATCAATTATCAGTTATTGAATGATAAATTCTAACAATTTAATAAATATAAATTTAATAATAAACATACATGAAATAATGGATCTATTTCTAGAAAATAATTAGTAAATAGGTGATTTTGTTACAAATTTTATTTTTCTAGAAAATTTTCTCAAGATTGTATTTCTATAAAAATTTTTTTAAAAATTTATTTCTACAGAAAATTTTCTCAAAATATTATTTCTATAGAATATTTAGTCAACATTTTATTGTTATAGAAAATTTTGTCAAAATTTTATTTCTACGGAAAATTTTGCCAAACTTTTATTTCTACAGAATATTTTGTCAAAATTTTATTTCTACAGAAAATTTTATCAAAATTTTATTTATATAGAACATTTTATTTCAATAAAAAATTTCTAAAAATGAAATAATTTGTTTTTAATTAAAATAAAATAAAAAAAATAAAAGTTTGACAAAAATTTTTATAGAAATAAAATTTTGATAGAATGTCCTAAAGAATCAAAATCTTGACAAAATCATCTGTAGAAATAAAATTCATTGTATAATTTTTTTTGATAATTTTGTTTTAGAAAAAAAACAAATTTTATAGAAATAAAATTTTATTTTCTATAAAATGTTGACAAATTTTCTATAAAGTCACTATCTATAATATCGTCGGCCACACCCGACTCTAGACTTTCCCAGGGGTCGTTAGCCTGTTTTTGTAGGCTAACGACTCTTCGGAGTACCCTAATATACTAAACCCTATGTTGATGTATGTAAAAACTTTCACATTTGTTGCAGCTTACAAACTGGAGGTTAGTTTTTTCGTCACTTTTAAATTTCAAAGTTGTAACTCCATACTAAAGTCATCATGGCAACAAGTGAAATGAGATTAATGCGAACCTTAGAATAATACAACCAACTACTGACAAATGTAATTATCAGTTTAAAGTTGAACAAAAAAAATTTTTTCCAAAACAATGACAATGGTGTGAAGAGGAGAGCAGGACAAAACTATTTCCATGTGGCTTGAATTAATTAAAATTGAATTTTGGTATGCATACAGTAAACATATATATCTAACATTGGCTGGACAAAAAAAAAATTTCTTACTTTTTTTAATGAAATTATTTATATATTTTTTTTAATTCCAACTTGCATTGAGAAAAAAGCGGACCAAATTCTAAAGATTTTGTCCATGATTTAATGACTTTGATATTGATTTATAGCCAAAGAAGACACAATTAACTTTTAAATTTAGGATTTACGTACTTTATACTAGAAAACAACACTTAATTAATTGTTTTTTTCACTTTTTTTATAAAATTAAAAGTTTTGAATTCAAAGTCGACCTAAAGAATAAATTAAGACACTGTTGGAGTGAAAAGCGCATTTAATATAAAGCTTTTGAGGACTTCTTCCATTTTTAAATATTTTGTATACCCTCCACCATAGGATGAGGGTATATTAACTTCGTCATTCCGTTTGTAACACATCAAAATATTGCTCTAAGACTACCATAAAGTATATATATTCTGGGTCGTGGTGAAATTCTGAGTCGATCTAAGCATGTCCGTCCGTCCGTCTGTTGAAATCACGCTAACTTCCGAACGAAACAAGCTATCGACTTGAAACTTGGCACAATTAGTTGTTATTGATGTAAGTCTGATGGTATTGCAAATGGGCCATATCGGTTCACTTTTACGTATAGCCCCAATATAAACGGACCCAGATTTGGCTTGCGGAGCCTCTAAGAGAAGCATATTTCATCCGATCTGGCTGATATTTAAAACATGGTGTTGGTATATGGTCTCTAACAACCATACAAAAATTGGTCGAAATCGGTCCATACTTATATATAGCCCCCATATAAACCGATCCCCAGATTTGGCTTGCGGAGCCTCAAAGAGAAGCAAATTTCATCCGATCCGGCTGAAATTTGCTACATGGTGATGGTATATGGCCTGTGACAACCATGCACACATTGGTCCACATCGGTCCATAAATATATATAGCCTCCATATAAAACGATCCCCAGATTTGGCTTGCGGAGCCTCAAAGAGAAGCAAATTTCATCCGATCCGGCTGAAATTTGCTACCTGATGTTGGTATTTATGGTCTCTAAAAAATATGCAAAAATTGGTCCTTATCGGTACATATATAGCTCCATATAAACCGAACCCCAGATTTAGCTTGCGGACCCTCTTGGAGGAGCAAAATTCACCCTATCAGGTTGAAATTTGGTACGTGGTCTTAGTATATGGTCTCAAACAACCATACAAAAAGTGGTCCATACCGGTCTTAATTACATATAACTCCCATTTAAACCGATACCCAGATTTGACCTCCGTAGCTCTTGGAGGAGCAAAATTTATTCGATCCGGTTGAAATTTGATACGTGGTGGAATGCGCTAGTATATGGCCGCTAACAACCATGCCAAAATTGGTCCATATCGGTCTATAGCCTATCCGATCAAAAATAATCTACCAAAATTATATTTCTATAGAAAATTTTTCAAAATTTTAGTTCTATAGAAAATTTTGCCAAAATTTTATTGCTATAGAAAATTTTATCAAAATTTTATTTCTATAGAAAATTTTGTCAAAATTGTATTGCTATAGAAAATTTTATCAAAATTTTATTTCTATAGAAAATTTTGTCAAAATTTTATTACTATACAAAATTTTATCACCATTTTATTTCTAGAGAAAATTTTGTCAAAATTTTATTGCTATAGAAAATTTTATCAAAATTTTATTTCTATAGAAAATTTTATCAAAATTTTAGTTCTATAGAAAATTTTGTCAAATTTTATTGCTATACAAAATTTTTTCAAAATTGTATTACTATACAAAATTTTGTCAAGATTTAATTTCTATTGAAAATTTTGTCAAAATTTTATTGCTATAGAAAATTTCGTCAAAATTTTATTTCTATAGAAAATTTTGTCAAGATTGTATTTCTATAGAAAATTTTGTCAAGATTTTATTTCTATAGAAAATTTTGTCAAAAATTTTTTTATAGAAAATTTTGTAAAATTTTATTGCTATACAAAATTTTGTCAAAATTTTATTACTATACAAATTTTTTTCAAGATTTTATTTCTATAGAAAATTTGTCAAATTGTTATTGCTATAGAAAATTTTATCAAAATTTTATTTCTATAGAAAATTTTGTCAAAATTTTATTTCTATAGAAAATTTTGTCAAGATTTGTCCAAATTTTTTTCTATAAAAAATTTTGTCAACATTTTATTACTATACAAAATTTTGTCAAGATTTTATTTCTATAGAAAATTTTGTCAAAATTTTATTGCTATAGAAAATTTTATCAAAATTTTATTTCTATAGAAAATTTTATCAAAATTTTATTTCTATAGAAAATTTTGTCAAAATTTTATTTCTATAGAAAATTTTGTCAAAATTTTATTTCTATAGAAAATTTTATCAAAATTTTATTTCTATAGAAAATTTTGTCAAAATTTTATTGCTATAGAAAATTTTGTCAAAATTTTATTGCTATAGAAAATTTTGTCAAAATTTTATTGCTATAGAAAATTTTGTAAAAATTTTGTTGCTATAGAAAGTTTTGTCAAAATTTTATTTCTATAGAAAATTTTGTCAAAATTTTATTTCTATAGAAAATTTTATAAAAATTTTATTTCTATAGAAAATTTTGTCAAAATTTTATTTCTATAGAAAATTTTGTCAAAATTTTATTGCTATAGAAAATTTTATCAAAATTTTATTTCTATAGAAAATTTTGTCAAAATTTTATTGCTATAGAAAATTTTGTCAAAAGTTTATTGCTATAGAAAATTTTGTCAAAATTTTATTGCTATAGAAAATTTTGTAAAAATTTTATTGCTATAGAAAGTTTTGTCAAAATTTTATTTCTATAGAAAATTTTGTCAAACTGAATTACATATATAGGTATTTAATCGGTCTTTGTTTTGTTTAATATATACCCGGTATGGACTAACTATTAAGAAAATGGTGTTAAGAAGTTTTAAGATACCTTAGCGTCGGCAAGTGTTACCGCAACCCAAGTAATTTGATTGTGGATGACAGTTTTTAGTACATGTTTCTATGCAATCCATGGTGGAGGGTACATAAGATTCGGCCTGGTCGAACTTCCGGCCGTATATACTTGTATCAGAGAAATATATCATTTAAATTTGCATTTGTATTTTAAGTATCCGAAATCGTTTTGTTTATGCCAATATTTTTTAAGTGTAGTTGAGAAATTTTAACAAAAAGAAAAACGCAAATAAAATAGCTCTCCTCCATATGAGTGAGTGTGTGTATGTCTGAAGTTAGTTGGATTTACAAAATCAATTTTTCAAACTCTCGTTAAAAATGCATTTTAATAAAATTATATATATATGCAATGGAATCTAGTTGGGTTGTAAGTACACTGAAAAAACAGTGAACCCATCAGGAATAAAACTTTTGGTTATGTTTAGAAAATTTTGAATATTTTTAGAAAATTTTAGCTAAACAGTATTACAAACGCTGGCATCACGTTGATATCACAAAAATAAGTAAGTATTTTTCGACAAATTCAAGAAAATGGATTATATATCATTAATTTTTTTCTCACTTGTTTAAGAAAATTTTGTAGTTTGAAGGAAAAAATTGGAGTTCAAAATTACAAGAATGTCTTTAGTGACATACCGAGTTCATGACGGACGCATTGGTACTAAAAGTTACAAATTTAAAGAAATAATGAACTATGTTGTGAGAAGTACGAATTTAGTAAATCTTTATAATTAATTTGTGTATAATTTTTTCCCGTTTTTTAGTCAACATAACTAAAGTACACTTAAGAAAACAATGAACCCAGCAGTAAAGAAAATTTTAGTTAGTTTTAGAAAAAATATATTAATTTTAGAAAATTTTAACTAAACTGCATTAGAAACGGACATGTCACGCCGATTTCACAAAACTAAGTAAAAATTTTTCGATATATTCAAGAAAATTTATTAGACATTATTCATTTTTTTCACTATTTAAAGAAAATTTCGAAGTTTGAAGGAAAAAATTGGAGTTAAAAATTGCAAAAATGTCTTTAGTACCATACGAAGTTCATGATGGGCTCATTACTAGTAAAATTTACAAATTTTAAGAAATTCTGAACTATTTTGTGGGAGACCCGAATTTAGATAATCTTTATGCTTTAGTTGTGTATAATTTTTTTCTCTATTTTAGTTATTTTAACTAACGTACGCAAACAATTATTAACGTCATGGGAACTTTTTTAAAATGTAAAAATTCCATGAACTTAAATTGAATTAAATCAGCTTTAATGAAATATAGGGTTCAATTTTTTTGAGTGTACGCAAACAAGTATACACAGCTGTAATTTCGGCAGGACCGAAACTTAAATACCCACCACCATGAATCAAATATAATAGTTTACTTTGAAAACTCTTCGTCCTAGCGGGTTTCTTGATAATATATAGAATTTTAGGTGGTTTGATGACAAATTGTCTCCCAAGCAAATCAGTTCAATTTATGACAACCAATTTTTTTGAGTTTTAGAGAAATCATAAACATATCGTATATATGATGAAATAACGCCTTGATTTGAAATCTTTGATCTGTAGATTTTTCCGATATTATTTAAATGGATACGATGAGTAAAATTTGGAAATTTTACTTTCAGTTTAAAGCAATTTTCATGATCAGTGCGTCTGCTATACCCTGAAAGAAGTGTTTTCTTTTCTGATGAACGAAATTTTAGACAAGCAAAGTTGTCTTTTGACACAAATTTTAGAGAAAATCGTTGAATCGCTTATCAAAAATTCGGACTAGCTTGCTCTAAACGAAAATACTTTATACGAAAGGGGAATTTCGTTTATCAAAAATTTCATTCCGGAGGAAAATATTTTTTCTTTACACACAAAAAAAATTTTTTTGATTCAATCACAAAATTAATTGATCCAATTAATTTTTTAATTGAAATGTCTTCAATCACGAAAATGATAGTATCAATCACAGTTTTAATTGGGCATAGAAAAAATTCTTGATTAAAAAATTAATTGATTTCATTGCCAAATTTCAATTAATTTTTTAATTGATTCAATTAAAAATTTAATTGATGTTGATTGCAAAACTCAATTAATTTATTAATTAAAAAAAGGTAACTATTTTCAATTACATTCTGAATTGGCTTAGAATTTTTATTTGGATTAACAATTGATTGTTTGAAAAAAATTGTAATTAAAAATTTAAAAAAAATGTTCATCATCATCATAAACTGACTTAGTCTTCCGAATTTGATTAAAAGTTTATTGTATCAATTAACTTTTTAATTAAAAATTTTAAAATTTTCAATCATTGAATTAATTAACTTAATGTTTCTATCTTGATTAAAAAGTTAATTGTACCAATTAATTTATTAATTGAAAAAAATTTCAACTTCAATTAACTTTTTAATTGAAATATTTTGGTGTTATTTTTTTCTGTGTAGGTGTACCCTCAAGAAGTTAAATCGGTCTATATCGATGCCTAACCAAATGGACCGGTAAAGTAAATACGATACAGATTTTTTATGGGTCTAAAATTCCAGTATATTTACATTTATGTGCAAATCGGATAAAAACTACGGTTTCCAGAAGCCCAAGGAGTTAAATCTGGAGATCGGTCTATGTGGAGGCTATACTAAAACGGTCTATGTGGAGGCTATACTAAAACGTGGTCAGCCAGATTCCAGAAGTCCTAGAAATAAATTCGGGAGTTAGGTCTATATGGGGGCTATACCATGGACCAATACTCCAATGGCCTAATATTCTTCAAATACCTTTAAATAGAATTCCACTTTCAGACAAATTGGGTAAAAACACGAATTCTAGAAGCCCAAGAAGTAAAATCGGGAGATCGGTCTATATGAAGAAGTAAAATCGGGAGATCGGTCTATATGGGGGTATACCAAAACATGGACCGATTCGGACCATTTTCGACACACCTCTTTATGGTCCTAAAATACTTTTGATTTATAATTTCCGGCGAATTGGATAAAAACTACGAGTTCTAGAAGCCCCAGAAATAAAGTCGGGAGATAGGTATATATGTGGAGGGCTATACCAAAACATGGACTGCGACACACCTATTTGTGATCTTAAAATACCTCTAGATTTTCAATTTCAAGCAAATCGGCTGGAAAATATAGTCTCTAGACGCCCAAGGAGTAAAATCGGGAGATCGGTCTATATGAGGTTATACCAAAACATGAACCGATACGGACCACTTTCGACACACCGCTTTATGGTCCCAAGATACCTCTAGATTTTCAATTTCAGGCAAATCGGATAGAAAATACAGTTTCTAGACGCCCAAGAACCAAAATCGGGAGATCGGTTTATATGGGGGCTATACCAAAACAAGGACCGATACGGACCATTTTCGACACACCTATTTAAGGTCCCAAAATACCTTAAGATTTCCAATTTCAGGCAAATCGGATAGTAAATACAGTTTCTAGAAGTTTAGGTTAGGTGGCAGCCCGATGTATCAGGCTCACTTAGACTATTCAGTTCATTGTGATTCCACAATGGTTAACTTCTCTCTTGTCACTGAGTGCTGCCCGATTCCATGTAAAGCTCAATGACAAGGGACCTCCTTTTTATAGCCGAGTCCGAACGGCGTTCCACATTGCAGTGAAACCACACACAAAAAAAATTTCTGATTCAATCACGAAATTAATTGATCCAATTAATTTTTAATTGAAATGTCTTCAATCACAAAATCAATCAATTAAAAAATTAATTGAAGGTCAATTAAAAAGTTAATTGATCCAATTAAAAAATTAATTGATACTATTATTTTTGTGATTGATTTTTGTTTCAATTAAAAAATTTGTTGAATCAATTAAATTTTTAATTGAATATTTTTTAAAACTCAATTAAAATTTTAATTGGAAAAATTTTCGTGAAATTTTTTTGTGTGCACTTAGAGAAGCTTTGAAACCCTCAGAAATGTCACCAATGAGGTGGGATAATCCACCGCTGAAAAACTTTTTGGTGTTCGGTCGAAGCAGGAATCGAACCCTCGACCTTGCGTATGCAAGGCGGGCATGCTAACCATTGCACCACGGTGGCTCCCACAGTTTCTAGAAGCCCAAGAAGCAAAATCGGGAGATCGGTCTATATGGAGGCTATACCAAAACATGGACCGATGGGCACCATTTTCGGCACACCTTTTTATGGTCCTCAAGTACCTCTAGATTTTCAATTTCAGACAAATTTGATAAAAACTACGGTTTTTATAAGCCCAAACCCCCAAATCGGGAAGTCGGTTTATATGGGGTCGATATCAAAACATGGGCCGATATAGCCCATCTTCGAACTTGACCTGCCTGCAAACAAAAAACGAACCTGTGCCAAATTTCAGGACGATAGCGCCGTTATTGAAGGCTGTAGCGTGATTACAACAGACAGATAGACGGACAGACGGACATGAATTTCTGCCTGATCAAGAATATATATACTTTATATAGTCGGAAATCGATATTTCTATGTGTTACACACGGAATGACAAACTTATTATACCCCCATCACCATTCTATGGTGGCGGGTATAAAAATGATTAGAGTAAAGGAAACTTTCTACAAACATAATAATTCCATGAACTAAAATAAAGTTAAATTGGCTTTAGTGAAATAGAGAGTTCACTTTTTTTTGAGTGTATATATGGTGGTATATGGTGAATGCTTAGTTTGCCCTGAGATAGAAGGCGAGCGAATAATACTTTGGTGCTCCCGGTTGTATGAGTAACTGAAATTTGCATAGCTCATACCACCCCATGTCCGTGGCCACTATACAAACACAGATGGAAGGAACAAAATTTTATTTTTCAATTTCATACATTGTTGTTGTTGTTGTTTTTTTTTTTTTTTTTTGAAAAAATATTCTGGTTTATTTGAGAATGTTTTCACATGAATAAGAATTACAGACAATTTAATAATAGCGTTTTAGTTTGTTTGGTGAAAGTTTTTTTTATTTGGATTTTTAACAAACTTTCCGTTGGTTTCGATCGAATTATTCAATCGAATTAAATGTTTTAAATGTGTAAATATTTCTAGCTGTTGCAGCTGTGTGTAGTATATCTATAGACAAAGTATTGACTAGTAAGAAAATTTTTATTGAGACTATATAATAGAAATATTTGTAATTTTATATAAATTAAAGAAGTTTGGGTTAAATTAAGTTATTTATATCTAACTTAAAATCTATAAACACAAAGAAACCTTTTTATGGGAAAAAATTAACCATCATGTGCCACCATGATTTCCTTAATGGTTATTTTAAGAAAATGTATATTATTTTTAGAAAATTTCAACTTAACAGTAATACAAACAATGACATCAAATTTGACTCACATTGCAAAAATGTTAATTGTACTCTCTGTACAAAATTTAAAATAAATCGGAATGAAACTTTGGTCTCCATGGTCATATGAATCTAAATGGGGAAAATGGTATATATGGGAGCTATATCTATATCTGAATCGATTTGGACCAAATTTGGCATGCATAGCTACAATAGTAACTCGACTCTCTGTGTAGAATTCCAGAGTGAAATTATGGTCTTTGTAGTCATAATAGTGTAAATTGAGCAAATGAATGACTAGATAGGGTCACGAAAAAAAGTTGACGCGGTCACCCCCCAGTTTTGTAGCATATTCGAAGAAAATTTCAGAACACCAAAACTTTTTTTCCGTGCGCCCTACGACCCCCCGAAATACAATTTATTGTGCTGTGTCGTCATTTGAAGTCCGATCGAAAAGAAAAGCATATCGTTGTTCGTGGTTGATCAGGGGATATAATGACTTTTTAAAATCTCTGTAACTTTTTTGTTTATGAATATAAGTAAATACTTCAAAAGCAAAAGTTTAATATTTTGATAAGATTTATAATGGCTATCAGAAGGGTATACGAAGCGAAATAAAAAAATTGAAATCTAATTTGACGTCGGAGTCAAAAATGACCAATGCATGAAATATAGCCCCTGATCAACAACGAACAACGATATGCGTTTCTTTTCGATCGAACTTCAAATGACGACACAGCACAATAAATTGCATTTCGGGGGGTCGTAGGGTGCACGAAAAAAAAGTTTTGGTGTTCTCAAATTGTCTTCGAATATGCTACAAAACTGGGGGGGTGACCGCGTCAACTTTTTTTCGTGACCCTATCTAGTCATTCATTTGGACGCGCAATTTACACAATACTAAAGACAAATTTCTTTAAAATAATGAAATATTAATTAAAATAAAGTTAATAATATTTACTTCAACAATTTTTTAATAAATCTTGGGACTAAGGTAAGGTCATTTTTTTTTGATTTATAGAATAAAAAAAATCTTATAATATTTATTTTGAAGATTTTGTGTCTTTGTTTTAAGTTTTTTTTTATACTGTCCACCATAGGATGGGGGTATATTAACTTCGACATTCCGTTTGTAACACATCGAAATATTGCTCTAAGGCCCTATAAAGTATATATATATTCCGGGTCGTGGTGAAATTCTGAGCCTATCTGAGCATGTCCGTCCGTCTGTTGAAATCACGCTAACTTCCGAACGAAATAAGCTATCGACTTGAAACTTGCGACAAGTAGTTGTTTTTGATGTAGATCAGATAGTATTGCAAATGGGCCATATCGGTCAACTTTTACGTATAGCCCCCATATAAACCGATTCCCAGATTTGACTTGCGGAGCCTCTAAGAGAACCAAATTTCATCCCAATCGTCTGAAATTTGTTCCATGGTCTTTATCAACCATGCAAACATTGGTCCACATCGGTTCTTAATTATATATAGGTCCCATATAAACCGATCCCCCGATTTGGCTTGCGAAGCCTCTAAGAGAAGCAAATTTCATCCCAATCGGCTGAAATTTGGTACATGGTGTTAGTATATGGTATCTAACAACCACGCAAAAACTGGTCCACATCGGTTCTTAATTATATATAGGTCCCATATAAACCGATCCCCCCATTTTTGGCTTGCGGAACCTCTAAGAGAAGCAAATTTCATCCCGATCGGCTGAAATATGGTACATGGTGTTAGTATATGGTCTCTAACGACCACGCAAAATCTGGTCCAGATCGGTCCATAATTATATGTAGCCCCAATATATTCCGATCCCCAGATTTGACCTCCGGTGCCAATTCATCCCATTTGGTCGAAATTTGGTACGTGGTGTTAGTATATGATATTACAGGAAGTTCATTTGAGTCAATTTCTTTATAACTCGTTTTTTTTATACCCTGCGCCACACTGTTGAACAGGGTATTATAGGTTAGTGCATATGTTTGCAACACCCAGAAGGAGACGAGATAGACACATGGTGTCTTTGGCAAAAATGCTCAGGGTGGGCTCCTGAGTCGATATAGCCATGTCCCTCTGTCCGTGAACACATTTTTGTAATCAAAGTCTAGGTCGCAGTTTTAGTCTAATCGACTTCAAATTTGGGCCAAGTATGTGTTTTGGCTCAGAATAGAACCCTATTGATTTTGGAAGAAATCGGTTCAGATTTAGATATAGCTCCCATATATATATTTCGCCCGATATGAACTTATATGGCCCCAGAAGCCACAGTTTTCCCTAATTTGCTTAAAATTTTGCACAAAAAGGAACAATTAGTAACAGGATGGCTGATAAGTCCCCGGTCTAACAAAGAAAAACTCATTTTTTTTGTCAAAATTCGTTTTTATTATTCAACATAGTTCCGTTCAAGAGCGATACAACGACCTTCCAATTTTTTGATACCATTTTGGTAGTACTCTTTCGGGTTTGCCTCAAACTAGGCCTCAGTTTCGGCGATCACCTCTTCATTGCTGCCAATTTTTTCCCTGCGAGCATTCTTCTGAGGTCTGAGAACAAGAAAAAGTCGCAGGGGGCCAGATCTGGAGAATATGGTGGGTGGGGAAGCAATTCG